>NW_010414433.1:0-38345 GCF_000710305.1 Buceros rhinoceros silvestris
TTTTAATAATTAATAATAACAATATTATTAGTATTAATAAAATCAGGTACTTAAATCAGTATCATTGGGGTGGTCAGCTCCTGAAAGATCCTCTGTAAATCTCATCTACTCTAACAAAAAGCCAAGTTTGTTCAACGAGAAACAAACACAATTAAAAAGGCATATCCAGGAGGTTGGCAGGGCCGTGGAGAGGTAGTGGGAGGGTCTAGGTTTACATGCAGAGGGAGCAATGAGAAAAGACTTTTCCTTCTAAGTAGAGCTTGCAGAAAAGTTTCCTTTTAATTCCTTTTTTTTTTTTATTCTTCTGTTGAAAGATTAAATGCTCTTGGTGGAGGATGAAGACACATCCCTTTAAAATTATCCTGCTTATAAAAAACCAAATTCTGCCGTTAAGTGTTAGCCACCCATTGTAATTACCTGGCTTACAAAACCAAATGCTGATGTTAAGCATTAAAGCTTGAAGTGTCTGGTGCAAGAAGAGGTTGTCTGTTGTGCCTGTTTAATTGTCCCAGAAATTCTAGTGGCAGAAGGGACTGATGCAATCAGATTTAGAGTTTAACTTGCACTCTAATCCAAATGACCCAGTTTTCAGCAGATGGATGACAGTATGTACAGGAGACAGGGAAGAGTAAAGCAACTTGAGAAAATGGGGATCAAATGTTGCAAAACCTGTTTGAGTAACACTTAACCTCTACCAGCAAAGACTGCCTAAGGAGTCAACAGTGCAGAACAGGGAACAGTTAAGAGAATGCAGGACAAAGTCAGGAGGTCATCAGTAAGTTCTCACAGGCAGGTTTGTGGAGTTGCAGAACACCTCCTGTGCGGGTGTGTACACTGAAATCGTGCTGCTTGGAGCACAGTGGAGCTGTGAGGGTGAGAGAAAAGGTGCACAAGGGGCTGATTCTCACTAGTGTCACCGCAGTTTCAGTGGCAAGCACCTTGGTAGCCTAAGCCCTTAGAAGGACAGACTACGTGTGTTACAGAATCATGGAGTCACAGACTGGTTTGGGTTAAAGCTCATCTAGTCCAACCCCCTGCCATGGACAGGGACGCCTCCCACTACACAGGTTGCTCAACGCCCCGTCCTGCCTGACCTTGCATGTGTCCAGGGATGTTAGCCCCAGGGCTCTGCTTTGCCCTTCTCTCACCTTTAAAATTCAGAGGACATTAATTAATCCTGTCCAGCACTTCTTCTGGTACCCTTTTAATAGCCAGGGTAGCTGTCCTGTTTCCAAGCAGTTTAGCTCACAGTGTGGAGATAGAGCAGTGTCTGAGTGCTGAAGCCTTCACAGATCACTTCGAGAAGGGACAGGAGTGGGCAGCTGGACATTAGTGAATGACGCCAGCACTTGACTGACACTCACTTTCTAACGTTTCTTTTGTTCTTCCTATTGCCCAGCTGAGCTCTCTCAGTCACGTTGTGTTCTTAAGATTATTACTTGGAATGCAACTGAAACCGCTGAAGCTTGGAAAATCCTGCTTGCCAAGCACTTTTTTATTTAAAGAAACAAAAAAAGAAAAAGGACGAGAAAAGAAGGAGAATAAAACCTTGTAAGCTTAAAGGAAGCTTAAGTAAAACAATGGTAGGGAACAAAGGGAGGAGGTAATTGGAATTGGGAGTGTATGGAAATCTTTTTTATCAGGGTTATCAGGACTGTTCTGAAGGTTTCACACATGCCTGTGCCTTTTTCAGGTAGACAGATTTCTCACAGTTGCAGAGCTCAGTTCCTGTCTTTGGAACCGGCACTGTCCCGGTGTAGCTTGCCCATTTTGGGAGCCATGGGTTTGTGTCCTCTCAGCGTTCCTTCAGCTTTACCGCTCAGTGCCATGCTTACCCACAGCAGCAGTTTTCTTTGGAGTTTCAGGTGTTTGTATTTGAGAAATGATCCAAACCCTTCAGCTTGGTAACACCCTGACCTTGCTGAGGGCTTTGCACTGTGTCTGACTGCTCTCTGAGGTGCTGCCCATGCTGGGGACACACAGCCCCTCTCACAGCCTGGGCCTGAGCTAACGTGGCTCTTGGATATGCCAGTGTGCAATAATTAATAGCATGTGACGGCCTGGCTCCACGTAGGAGCTGCTTCTCCCCAGACAAGTGACATGTTGATGGCAGGGAGAAGCTATCACCATTACACAATTGACTTTAACTCCACTGTCCCCGTAATTGCCACTATATTATTAGGAAAATTGACCCCTTCCCAGCTTCTTCTCTTCCCTGCCAAAGGAGCAGATCAGTTTGTGTTGTCTGCTGCCGTCCTGGTTGATTTGACAGAAGGTCTCAAAGGTGCAGAGCATTTCTCAGGCCCACCTACTCTGCCCCAAGTGAACTTACAGCTAAGGAGCACTGCAGGATTTTACAAATTGTGTTTAGCTTTTAATGATTTGCTATAACATGCTTGATTAAAAACCTGCCTAAATTCCAAACCTAATGAACCTTAAACTTTCACATTAGATACATTAATTACGGTGGTCCCAGTGCGTGCTAGCACAGGAAAGTTACCCTGCCACATTAATATGAAAATGAAGGGTTGCTGTAAGAACTAAATTAAAAAAACAGGAATAATAAGACTCCATTGCTAAAGCTGTTGTGCCTCTGAATTAAGTTACTGTCTTTTGTTTTTTCTTTTTAATTAATCAGATGGCTGCGGCGGTAGCAACGTTCCCAAAGGCATTGCTTAAAAAGCCAGGGGCTGATGAGAAGCAGCAGAAATAACCGATGACTTTGCCATTGGTGCTGGGGTGCCATAGCGATGATGAACGTGAGGTGGGAAGATAGATAGATCAATTTGCTATTCATTAATATTACAGTGCAGTGTGCTGTTTTTATTCATGTCTTTTCTATTTATAAGGAAACACTAATCGGTGCTTACAATCAGCTTAATGCTCCGAGATAAACACATCCATAGGTGTCCTCAAAGGTGCTGTTTGCTGACGGTCTCTTTGGCAGCAGAACACCTTGGGGAGCTGTTGATCCTACACAGAGGTTGACCCTGCCAGCATTCCGCCTTGCTCACTTGTGCAAGTGGAATTATCTAGAGGATTGCCTGTGAGCCAGATTGCTGAACTGTTAGTGCAAGTTAAACAAAAAAAAAGAAGGGGAAAAAAAAAGTGTTCTTGTTCCCTCAGAAGTTTAATTTTGAATTTCAGCCGGATTGTTGCAGTGGTTGTTTACACTGCAGTCCCGTAACCATTTGTACTGGCATAACCGAGAAAACATTGAATGGGGTGAGATGCGGGGTAGGAAAAGCACGTTTAAAAAATACCAGCAAGAAAACCCTTAAATATCCTTCTAGCTGTATGTCACACCTTGTTGCTCCAAAGTCTCTGTCGAGGCAAATTCATCCTCATGGAATGAACCCGAGTGAATTAAAAGGTAATTAATTCTACATTTCTTAATGTAGAAAGGGAGTTTTCATCCCTTCATCCCTGGATCAGGTACTTCTGTGGGCTCCCAGTTTTCCACTGCCGTCAGTGTGGTCTGAGCAGAGATGGCCATCTCGGGGCTGAGGAGAGGGTCACCCTCACTTTGACCTCCCGGAATGAGGCCAGGACAGTTCTTCCTCACCAAGCTGGGCCAGGACAGATGGAGTTTCTGGTCTCAGGGGAGACCAGTCCTGCTGGCCTCAAGGTCATGCTGCTGGAGTTCAGCTAAGGAGCCCCTTTCTTTCCTCCTTCCACCACCGACACATTATAGATGGTCAGGAGGTGTAAGCAGAGCCTTGCTGATCTCTGCTGCCCGAAAATCTGGTTCTTGCTGCTTAAGCGCATTGACTTTCACGTGTGCACATGTCTGAGCCTACCAAGCGATGGTGGGTGTTTAGAATCCCATTACAGGTTCATTATGGCACATTCTGTATGAAATTGATTACAAATTCCACCACAGCCAAGCAAAAGACTCTTAATTAGCTAATTATTGCCCAGCATACATTCAAAAGGCTCGCTCAGTTGCTTGAACTTTCACTTCATATTTCACGCATTTTCTGCATTGGAATGCAGCAGCATAATGGGACACACATTGATCTTGAGCTCTCCCTTTCATCGAGGCTGAACGGATGCCCAACTGCCAAGCTAATCTTCCGAAGACAAGGGGCTGGTGCCTCACCCTTTGCTCTTAAGCCTCCTTCAGTCCTTGCCAGCCTCCTTTTCTCTTCTTGCTTTGCTACTGACAAGCGAGGAAAGGAAATTTGCGTTAGTTTTACTCTTTCTGTCTGTGGCCTCTGTGTGAGCAGCTGAAATCACACCAGCCAGTGGAGCGCCTCTTGTCTTCAGCCTTTACTTTTCCAAGGCCTCATTCTGCAGAAGTGCTGAATTCTTCCTTCTCTGAGACGAGCACCTGCTGCTTATAGGCCTGAGCTGATGTAAACTTCGATTGGCATGAGGGATAGAACAGTTCTGAATTTACCCCAGCTGGAAACTTGGCTTGACAAGAAGAGGAAGGCATTCAGCATCACGCAGACACAAACTTATAGCATGTCAGATTTCCACGAGTTCTTCATTTTTAGGTGTTCCTCCAGGCCTGGGATATCCTCCAGATATCCCATTGGTGTACATCTGCACAGCTTCGCTGATGTCGATGGCACCACTGCAGCACATGCAGCACTGGTTTCGCCCCAGCGAGTGTCATCTGTCACCACTCAGGCCCTGGCAAGGGCTCAGACTGCCTGGGCTGTATCCAGCGCTTGGTGCCCACGGACTGGTAGAGCTGTACTGGTCAGATCAGTGTTTATTCACCCTGGGGGAGCTGGTTTTCCCCAGCACCTGGCACCTCTTCTTGCAGTCATCTAAGAATCTCCCACCCCCCTGATGTCCTCTGGGCTCCAGTCGTTGGTACTCTCTTTCTGCGTGACTTTTTATAACAGCGAGGTGCCCCTCAGTTCTGCCATCGATTTGCTGCCAGGGGCTTTTCCCAAAACTCCAGCAGTCCTCAGGACTTGAGACCTCAAACTGGAAGCTTCAATACGCTTTATCAAAAACTGGCTTAGTCCGAGCGCCCAGAAGATCATGAAGTCACGGTGATGCTATTGAGTTTTCCTGGGAAATACTTGCTAGTTCCTGTGTTGGGGATCCTATACATAAGGATTCGCTGACGGGATTGCTGCTCTCTGGCCTAAATACTGTAAATAGTCTCACATCGCCATGGTGAAGGCCTGCCGAGTCTGTTTATGCACAAAGGATGATTTATTCATTAGATAAATATGTAATTTTTTGTTTTCTTTGTTTAAAAATATTTCCGCAGTACTGTCAAACCCACAGCAATGGAGGCCGTGATTTACCGCTCACGTTCCTCTAACCAAAGAGAAGTTTATTAAAAAGATCCAGCGAATGAACCCATGCTTCTATCATTCCCTCTCCAAATGAAATTGAAGCAGAAGCACAGAATTAGCACAACGAGCTCTTTTAAAGCACACAAAGAGAGAGAGAAAAAAGAAAACAAAAGTGAGAGACAGGAAAAAATGAAACTGGAGAAAAAAGAAGGAAATGTTAGCTGAGTGCGTGGGGAGATATAGTGACAGCTCTGCTGAGGGGTGGGTCCAGCTGAAAGGGGACTTTTCATCTCTGGTTTCTGTAACAGTAAACATTTGTTGGAAGCAGAGGAGTGTTGACCCTCCATCTCCTCCCTAACAATTTGGCTCCTATTTTAGCAGGAGGTAGCCACTCTCACGTAGAGGTGGAGCGCAGGCAGAAATCTCTCTGGAGCTGATCTGAGTGAGTGAGGGGAAGATTCCATACCCCGCAGGGAGCAGACAGAGTCTTGGGAGCAGACACCTCATCCCTCCTGGGCTGCTGAGGCCAGTCCCTCACCCAGCACTCGCTGCCCCAGCTGCTTCCCCCAGAAAACCAGTGGCAGGAATCGAGCTGCTCTCTCATTACGTGTTGCTGAGTGGTGACAGTGCTCCCTTCAGCTGCCGGAGGTAAACACTCCTGGCCTGGTGTGGTTCCTGCAGTGAGCGTGAGGCTAGATTTCATTCCAAATCCACGTGCTCTTTGCTCTGCTGAATCTTCACCACTGATATGCGGTGATTCCTGGAGGGATCAAGAGAGGCCAGGGGAACCATGAGGTGTTGTACCCTCGGTGGGCCCGGAGGTAGGAGTCTGCCATTGTCACCTCCATTCTCCAGGGCTGTCTTTGCAATTCACATGGGATGGTCACAGCGTAGAACAAGTAGCCTGGGAGCAATGAGCATCCCTGCTCCCTGCTGGTAGTGTTTGTGTCCTTGGCTGGAGCAAAGAGTGAAGTGACAAGTCCCCTGTCACCCAGAGCAGAAGCAGCATGTAAGAGAGAGTGTCCTTCAGCTTAAGCAGAGGGGTGAGGTGGGGTTGAGAGCCCCTATCTACACATCTCCAAACCTACCCCCAGGCCAGAGTCCTGCCATGTGGAGTGACAAAGATGAGGAGCATCTTTGCTCAGGAGGGGCTGTCAAAAATTTGTGGTGACTTCTAATATGGACCCCTGTTTACAAGGACTATCCTGTGGCTGTTTGCCCTGTTTGAGCAGGAGCCTGGGGTCTTTCTAACCTGGAACAATAACCCGGAGCTTCACTGGCAAGAAAATGACTGTCACTTCCACCAAATCCCGACTGTGTCCAAAACGCATTATGTCAAATAGCTAACAGTGTTCTTATGATGAAATGTGGTTTTTTCTAATACCTAGATCATATCTGCCAGCAAAATGAATTCTGTCAAAGTCCCTTGAAGCCCTCTGTCAAATTAAAATATATTTTCCCCACCTGAAGACAGATCTCTCACTCTGATGGCAAAATTCATTTGATATGATACCTTAAGCTTTTCTCCTGAAAAAATCATCATGTTAAAAATCCAAAGCCACTTTGCAGAGAAATGTAATTTCACCCTCTTGCTGTCCTCACTGCTATTGTTAAAGATCTTAAAAAAAAAAAAAAAGGAAAAGGGCAAGAAAATTCAGGCATAATAACAACGATTTTGCTTCTCAGAACAATTTATATTAAAAAAGACGTGAAAAATTGCAAAGCCTTTTTTTTATAGTCCATGTTCAGGGCAAAAGGGTTAAAGAAGAAGAAAATTTCTGTCAAATAACAGCAGCACTAAGAACAAAGTGTGAAATGTGTACATACATAAACCCATGCCCAGAATATGCATTACTTGACAGGGACAACGTTTAGAAAGATAACAAAGAAACAGGAGACTGTTGCAAGGACAAAATGATCGTTCTCTTCCTACGAATGCAAATGCAGTGATGAGCTCCTCCGGAGCCCGCCTGCAGCCATTGAGGGCTGGTACCTGGCTGTCACACAGATATCACAGTCAATTATAGCTCAAATAGTCACTTTGCAATCTGTGTGGGGATGATGTTGCAGCTCAACTGCACCAGACTGGTGATGTTTCAACCCAACAGAAATCAGAATCTATGGTGAAAGGAGCAGGTCATTGGATAAATGTAGAAATGATGTCACACTGCGAAGCTACTCAGGAAGAGATTTTTAAAAGCTTAGGATGTATTTAGGGGTGTTCGCTGTCTCCCTTCCCTTTCAGATGCTTTTCTGTTTGTGAAATGCCACTTCACAAGACAGTTTAGACAAGCAAATGCTTTTGCTTGGGGGAATACGGTTAGTAAATGACTTTAAATGCTGAAGGATACAGATCCAGAGTGCAGCAAAGACCCTTGGGTCTGTGCGTGGGTCAGCTCCTGGACTGTGCATTTTGAGAGGATAAAGCCAAAGATCAGGGCTCTTCCGGGAGACACTGATACGCACAAAGGCTTTGGGGTTGAGTCTTTGGTCGGTTGGTACTGGAGTGAAGGAGGAACTTCTGACTGGCAGATGGCTGGAGTTGCAAAATGAAGGTGGGAGCCCAGGAACGCTGGGCAGAACTCTGCCCTTGACAGTCTGCAAGTTCCACACAGTTTTGTTCATCTTCAGATTCATCCGAGGGCTCACAAACCTCTTCATTTAATGAACTCTCCAGCTCTGCCTGTGTATATGTGTGTGCGCGTTCGCTTTGCCATTTCCACGACACGTAAACATCCTTGCTGTAGTTGTGGTGTGGGGTGCACAGCGGTGAACTCGGCGTTGCTATAGCTGTGCCATGAATAGGAAGCTCCTGTTCTTCGGCGGGAGGGGGAACAGTATACAGTTATTTATATAAGCACGTGGTAATTATAGCTAATTATGTTCTTTATTTGTAGATGGATCAAAATAGATTATTTTTAAGAAATTCTCTCTGCAATTATACACCTACACATGTATCAGAGTTTAATAACTGCATTGCAGGAGCTTCGCCAATACCCACACGGAGCAAAGAGTGCGGTAAAGTCAGCATGAATGACAAACTACCCAAAGGGACAGCGGCGGGCTGCAGGAAGTGGTGCTTTGGCAAACATCGCTTTACCCTTCTCGGGATTTCTGTGCACCACGTCAGCATGCGGGATTATGGCCCTCAGGGACAGCTGGCCTGGTGGTGACGGCCAGTTTGAGATGAGTCAAGGGTTCCGTTCTGAAGTCTGTGACCAGTTTCCTTAACAGTGCTTCGCCGTGCAGGTGTAAAGCAGGGCCCATCTGTTTGAGAAGAGCTGCTCGCTTGCGATGAGTTTGCTGGGAGTGGGGGACATTTGAGGCTGTAGGTTAGGTCAATCTCAAGTGGCATGTGCTGCTGCTCATGAGATAGAGGAGACAGATCAACAGCCCTGTGCACCCTCAGCCCACCAGGGCTGCCACCTTTCACTTGAAGGAAACAAATTCACAGCAAACCTCGTGTATTTACGTGGGAAACCTTCCGTGGGCACCAAATGGCTTCGGCTGGGTTCTGCTGGCCGGACAGTGCACACAGCGAGATCTGTGTCACAGGGCGCAGGGGTGGCGGGCGCCCACTAAACACATACTCACGTGTAAGTGGCACACACTTCATTGAGGGAAGAGCCTGACTCAGGCCATTAGCTGTCTGCTGCAGTGTTTGGGCTCGGTGTCTCAGCCGGCTCTCACCTTTGTGCAGAGGGTTTCTCAGCTCTGGGGAGGGTGATTGTTTGTGGTCGTTCACCATGCATCGCGAATAGTCTGGGCGGACAATGCGACAACAGCTTGTGTGCATACAAAGCCTTTATTGAAATACAACTGCAGCAAACTGCTGTGGCACCTACATACTGCAAATTGCAACTGCGTAGTTTCTCTCTTATCGCATAGTTTTATAGCCTTCCGTGGAGTGTTATGATTTAGATGCTTTTCTTGGGTTGGTTTCAAGTTCACTGTCCTGCCCAGAGATGAGCGGCTCTCCAGTCACCCATTGACACAACCTCTCTGTCTCCTCCTAAACAACACGCCTGCTGCTGTTGACTGACAGCAGGCTGAGCTGGGCTGCTTCCCGGACCGGCCGGGGGGGTCACGCCCACAATTGTTCTGGGAACCTTTTGGACTAACTCTTGCATTGACAGACGTGGATATTCACAGCCTCTCTATCTGCACCTAAACAACCCGCCTGCTGCTGTTGACTGACAGCAGGCTGAGCTGGGCTGCTTCCCGGACCGGCCGGGGGGGTCACGCCCACAATTGTTCTGGGAACCTTTTGGACTAACTCTTGCATTGACAGACGTGGATATTCCCCCCCACACCCTGTCTATTCTTCCTCTGCTTAGGAAAGCATTGACTGTGCCCCTTTGGTCGCATTACTGTGTCTGAAGGAATTGGGAAGGAGAAGCTCATGGTCTGTGAAACAGCATTTCATTGTCTCTCCCTTCCTTTTTATGGGATAATTGTGTCTTTGTGGCTGTTTTACACTTCTGTAGCAACACAGTCTTTATTATTTATGTTCCGATGGGACTTTGAGGGCCCACGTGAGGAGGTGTGTGCTGTGCTGGCAGGACATCTCACAGAGCTCTGGGAGCAGAGACAGGCTGAGTCTCCTGCTCAGGCATGGCCTTGCACAGGGACATCTGAGATGCGGGTCTCACCCTCTCCTCCTACAGGAACCGGCACAGGTCACTGGGGGCTAAATCAAACAGGGGCTTCTTTATCCTCCACTGTCCGTGGGACCGTGGTATCCCAGGGGTGTGTGTAAGTTTGTAAGGCCTGAGAGCAGTGGGGATAAAGAGCTTTTAATATGTATTTGCACCCCTCCCTCCCTGCCCCACCATCAGGAGCCCTCTGCCTTGCCTCTGCAGAGCCACCCCAGACCCGCGCTATAGCTTCTCTCTGCCTCTTCCAGTCTGTACATTGGGAAAGGGGGTGGAACTGTCTCAGTGGATGTAGAAGAAACACCTCATGCTAAATGGCTGCAAACTGCTCTGTCTTTTGGGGAGGGTTTTTCTCTGCCAGCGTGCTTTGGGTGGCCCTTCACCATGCTGATGCTCAGAGGTAATGCAGGGGCTTCATCACAGCCGGCTCAGCACGAGGATTTATCCTGAATGGTTAATACTTTTGTTCTGCTTTGTAGGACACGCTGTTAATAACCCATGTAAGTCCAGAGAGCTGGGATTTTGAGAGACTTAGAACTGAAAGAAAGGGCTTGTCAGTTTAGCCACCTGATTTTTTTTTGCTTTCCCTTTTTCTCCCTGCATGTCAGCACATCCCATTCTGTTACAGCAATAATTAGGATGACAGGAGAAACGGCCTGAATCCATTTGAATGGCTCTGCTCTGAGCAGCAGTCACCACCGTTCCCATCTGATACTTCACCAGCGTTGTAAAACATGTTCTTAGCACCGACTCACCGCAGGAAAGAGATGAATCTCAAATAACTGTCTATTTTCCTTTTTCTCATACCTGGATTTTCCTTCTGTCTTTTTACTTCAAACCAGCCAGTGTGTGAGCACCTGTGTGGCTGGGTGCTGCGGGGCTGGGATCATCACCTGCAGACAGACAGACAGACAGACAGACAGCTCCTTCCAGATCCAGCTGTGCCTGGAGCAGTGGTCGTCAACCTTCCTCACCTTCCAGCTCCTGATCTCCCCTGCTCTGCTGGCTGAGACTCCGGTGAGCAGCTGCACCCCGGTGGTACTTGGGCTGTGCTGGTAGGCTAGAGAAGAGCTGTGCTGGTGAGGACACCTCCTGTGCCTGGTGCGGCTGGCTGGAGAGCAGCTGCTGCCTCTGTAGGAGAATTAAATTGTTATTTCATGGTGCTGCTTTGATGCCTCAGCAAGTGGAGTTCACTAGTTGCTGTTTAGGTAGAAGAAAGGCTGAGATCTCCCTGGGGGTGGTTGATTTGAAGGAAGGGGTGGCTTGTCAGTCTCTTAGTCTCGGTTTCCGTCTGGCCTATCTTTGGAAAGAACTGCTGCACTTTATGTGTTCTACCAGTCCCATTAGCACATAAACAACATTTGCATCCCTCAGAAAGTGATCTCTCAGGTATTTTAAAGATGATTTTTTCATTGATTGTGATGATAGGAATTTTGACTTAGAAGTTCCTGGTGCTGGGACAGTAAAGACACAGCACAAACAATCTCGCTCCTCAGTATTCTGGAGCTGGATTCAAAATGAATGGAATAGATTTAAAGCAGTACTGTTATCACAGCCATGGAAGGCTGCAGGAAGCTGTAAATTACAGTGGTTTTTAGCTTCTCAGGTGGACTAAACACAAGACACTGGATCAGATAAAGGTCTCTCTAGTCGGTAGCTGCCTCTGGCTCCTCACCTGTGGTAGAGGCGTGGGGTAGCAGGACATGCAGGGAATCAGCCTGCCCTGTGCCAGCAGTCAGGGCAGCAGGGATTTTCAGCAGAGGAGGTTACTGCCAGGGGCTGGGGTGAGGCAGTCAGGAATGATTTAGTCCTCAAGGAACTCCTCTCTAGGTTCATGTAACTTCTCTCTGAATTGGTCCAAGGGACATTCCCTTTTCCTGAAACCTTTTGTGCAAAAGTAGAGATGAAAGTTAAAAGGTAGTGGTGGGGTTGAGCTGCCCCGTGTGAAGTCCGAGGGCTGCCCTGGCGAGTCACATCTGATGCCTGACTTTGTGTAAGTGATGTTGAAGCTTCTTAGGGTGGTTCCTGCTGCTTTCAGTTCGGTGCAGAAGCCTGTGATGTGACTCTGGACTCGTAACTATGGACCAGTCGGACTGAGCAGCCATGAGAATGGGGGGGCAGAGCTGGGCTCTGGCTTCTCTTGCAGAGATAGTGGTGTCAGGGAGATGATATAGGAATCAAACACTAAAGAACTTCCGTTTATTTCTTTGCCTTTGCCCCTTAGAGAAACTTTATCACATCTGGGTGTCCTGTTCATTAGCATTGACAACAGACGTATGCTGTTTCTTCTTCACTGCATTATGTGGCAATTACTTACTATGTGTTTCTCCTCCCTTTATATATAACCTCATTTGAATGTGCGTGTCACAGTTTTAATAAACTGGAGTTCAAAGGATGAGCAATTACACAAATCTTTCATTTCACACATGAAAAGAATGATTTTAAAGTTGTCAGCAAAAAAAAAAAAAAGGCATTTCTTTGATTCACTTCTCAGTGCAATTACCTAATGTCTGTTGTGAGTTCAGCAAAGCAGAACTTCAGCTGGTGTAAATCCGCAGACAGCCTTTGATTTCAGTGTCTTACACCCGTTGAATGTTTGGCTTCCAAGGTGGATTACTGCAACTTTCAAGATAAGAAATGAGGTTGGAGTTTATCCGCAGCCAAAATGAAAACAGTGTTGGTTGGTGCCCTCATTTGCTTCATCCCTGTGGGATTTTCGTCCTTTCCAAGCATTTTGTTTACACTTAAAAGAAGTAAAACACAATTCTTGCAGAAATGTAGGAGAAAAATCAGACTCCCAAAGATGAAAAGATGAGCGAGCAGATTCTCTGGGACTCCATGATTTCAGTGGCTGTTTCCAGACTTGTAAAATGAGGGAAAATACCCTCTTAATGCAAAAGCATAAGGGAGGGACAGTATTACGCATTCGGCTGTAGGTTCTAGGGGGTCCCTCTGCATGGTCGAAATGGAGGGAGAGATGCCCTCTTCTGAACAACTGAGGTGAAATCTCAGTTGCAGGCGAGAGAAAGCCCATCTCTCACGGCTGGCTGTGTGGAAAATCAGGGGTGGTTGGGGTGTCCACAGTGCCATGGTCTGAGCGCTCTTCCCCAGCTCCTGCCCTTGGCAGTGGCGAGTCGTGACCTCCCACACAAACGAGGAGCTTTCACCTCCAGGACTTTTGCAGGTCACCTATCAGAACACACCGGTTCTGCAGAGGTGCTTCCTTCTGCTTTGGGAAATGAGCAGTTCTGGGTTTCAGAGCAGAGTATGCGGCGCCAGCACATCCATGGGGCAGCTGGTAAAATCTGTTTTTAAGCAGCAGGTTGTATAAGGCCTGTCCTTGGTTGTGATTTTACCAGTTGTCTTTGATCCATGTGCATTAGAGGAAATGTAAGGCTGTAGAGTTTCTTTTCTAGTGGCTGGAAAGTCCTTGGGCAATTTGCAGGAGTCTGTTTCACCCTTCCTTGAACTTGGAGCAGAATGAAGTGACATCCGGGGTGAACAGAACTGTGGCAGTGTTAAAAGACTTCACTAAAAAATTGGCCCGAATTGATGTATTGAAAAGTTCCTGAAGACACAATACCGTGGAGCTCACTCTGTTGGCATTTGCAAAGCACTTTGAGTACCTCTGATGAAAGATGATAGTGTAAGTGCAAAGCATCACACATTTTTTGCTATCTCGAGTTCCTCGGGGGTGAAATCCACCGTGTGTGCATCTTCTCAAAGGCAATTTTGTGAAATTTCCATCCGTGTCTGGGGACATCCTTAGCGGTAGGACTGCAGCGTAGGGCACGGCTGATGTCCCAGACCCTGGAACGCAATCGCAATATTGTTAATTATAGCACTCCACTGTTTTTCAAATAGAACATTTCACTTGACTTGATGGGCGGCTGCTTCTAGAGGGCTTCGCTTTAGCTGGGACAAGTGACTGGAAAAAACCTCCCTCTGCGAGAGTAGGTGGGGAGGTATGTGGTGGTCACAGCGTTTCCCTGTGCTTCACAGTGGAACTGTTCAGTGCAATCCTTAGTTAAAAAGTAAATTGGCGAAATGGCTCCGCTCGCATTATCCTTCTGTAACAAGCACAGTGGCTGATCCTGTACTGCTCCTTCCTTCCCTTTGTTTCAGTAAAAGATGCTACTGCAGAGATGTAATTTTCATAAAAAGATTCCGGGAAAAGGGAAAAAAAAAAGCCCAAACCAAAAAATACCCTGCAGAGCCTTTTGCATTCACCCAAAGAAACAATATTTCAAATTATGCAAAATGATGAGAACCTGGTTGTGCATTAAGGGAAATTACAGCACAGTGCTGGAAAGTGGAGGTGGTGTTTTTGGTATGGAATTACAGAATGAGAGAACGCTGCCGGGAGTTCAGGGCTGCTGAGCCTCATGTCACTCTGTTTCTTTTCTCGTTTTCTTTCCACTTTGCCCTTGCAAAAATGCAGACAGCCGTAGTCTGGGCAGAAAATTCTCTCCCATGGGAAGTGTATCCTAGGAACAGAAACCAGCCTGGACTCTCAGGCCGGAAAACTGCCAGGATGTGTGCATGGTGCCGCTCAAGCCTCTCTGTAAGTTCTAAGTGCAGCATAGCACCAGGAGCCAGCCTTCCACGGACACCCGCCACAGCCTGGTTCTCAGCCTTGGAGCAGAGGTGGTTTGGACCTGGGGGGTTTTATCCACGCATCAAGTATGTGAAGGAAACGCAATTGAACCCTCCACCTGCTCCTCCAAGGGACTAGTTTTGTCTCTTCATTGGAGCCATTAGGTCCCATGCAGGTTTTGTTCTCATGAGCAGTCACGGAGGCTGAAATTCAGCAGCACAAAAAGGTGACACTGGCAGTGGTCACAGGGCTCCGGGAGTCGCAGCCTCAAGTGAAGCACCAAATGCTGCCTGAGCTGATGAACAGGGAGCTATATCCTCCGTTTTGTCTACTGCCCCTTGGCTTGGCCAGGCAAAAACTCACAAGGTGCTTCTTCAGAGCATTAGTTCCAGTGGCGTGTCCACACTGTGGCCACACACAGACCAGGCTGGTGACCAGTATGTGTTTGTGAGCCTTCGTTACTGGGCGTGGCAGAGATGAAGCTGTCTGTGCCTGCTGGCACCAGCTGCAGGCCTGGGCTTGTGCTCGCTGTGTTGGTAGGACACTCAGTCTTCTGACTGAGGAGATCAAGAGGGAATGATCAAGTCCGTGACAGGCGTGGGTTTGGGTGGCACAGTAAATCAAGCGGGCTGGACTGCGTGCCTGTGTTCCTTTCCTAGGCCAAGAGATAATGGATTTAAGTCACTAACGTTGTCAACTGTTCTTTCTCCTCTCCTTCATGCTGTCTCCTTAATTCCTGTATTTATCGATGGCTGTGCTAACACAGATATACTCCGGTTTTTGAACTGTGTGGATGGTCGGATGACACTTAAATCATTATCATGTGGCAGTTTTATTTCCCCAGCCTCAGACACAGTCTGTCCATTGTGTTAACGCTGTTTGTGACTTAAATGAATGCAAGAATTTATAGGTGCATCTTGAAAGTGCTGCTTCCTTCAGTCATGGCAGATAAAGGAATTCCTGCCTTATGCAAAGCAGGAGTGTCATCTGGTTAATGGGAAGACACTTAGCAGATGCAAGCTGTGAGAATCCTTCATGTAAATGACTGCATTTACAGCCCTAGTCGGACAAAGGAAACTGGACCAGCAAGAAACAAAGGCTGCCAAAAAGAAAGGGAAAATGTCCTCCACTGGGTAGACTCTGGCAGGATGACGGTAATTTTCATAGTCTGTAATGTCACAGAGTAATATTTTATTTGTTTCTTTTGCCATCAGCTCCTTTATTGTGTCAGCCTCATGCACATCATCAGACACTGCAGAGATCGTGGTGCCAGTCACCCTCTCCACAAGAAGTATCAAAGATATTGAGATTACATTGGGGGTGTGAACATTTAACTGCATGGCCAAGTCGTTTGCAGATTAGTGAGCAAAATGTGCAGATCTTGAAGGCTCTGTCAGTGGCTTAGTGTCGATGGCTCTCTCAGAAAGTGCACAGTCTCCTGTGCCAAGATAGTCAGCGGGAACTGGGAGGCATCTTCCTTCCCAGGAGATCCTAGCAGATGCAGCAGCAGGGAGATGCTGAGGTACTCAGCCTGTATCAGTAGTCAGCCCTGTCCTGGTGAAGAGCAATTCCTCTTGACAATCTTACATATTCGCTTTTTGTAAAAGCCAAGAGAAGGGCTCTTTATAAAACGTTGAACACCGTCAGAGGGAACATCCAAATTCACAAGCTGGTTCTGTTTAAAAGGATTCACCATGAATTTGCAAAAGAGCCAACATGCTGAAAAGTTCTGATGATTTTTTCCTTAAATGGAAGATAGGAAGATACCTCAAGTGTACGAAAATCTGTTTCATCAGACACATTTCTTAGGGCCGTTCACATAATACTTCGGTATATCCAAGAGTAGACCCACAGCTACAAATAATTTACGAAATACCTGAGGATAAAAAGTGTTCAGTGAGTGTGCAAGTGCAATGTAAACAGTCATTAGGGTATATGCACTGTTGTGCCGTCTGATCTCCAGATGAGCCACTTTAAAAACATTGAGCCTGTCATCTTCCAGGGAATCAAAACCTCGTTTAAATCCAGAATCCACTGGGAGCAGTTCAGACAGTGTGACAAAGAGACGGTCACTCACCCAGCGCAGCAGCAAGCAGTTTTACCAAACTCCATGAGGATTGGATCCACAGTGCAGCGTGTGCGCAGTTTGACAAGTGATAATTAACTGCTGACAATATAATTTTAGTTTTTATGCAAACTTGTTCATTAAAAACTAATCAGAGAACATTTGCGTGGGGTGGGACAGCCTCCTGCCAGGCAGGAGCGTTCATAGCTCAGCGACTCTGCTGACACATTTACCTCATGCTGAACTTGTGTCCCGCATGGGGGAATCAAAGGGTCAGCTCTTCTCCCCGGTGAGGCTGGAGCTTTTTTGTCAACCCCAAGGCCTTTGGCTCTGATGGATGCAAAGCCCCAAGCTATGCTCTTGGTAAGGGGGTGCTTTGTCAAATGTCCTCATCTTCAGAAGATGCAAGTTGGAGGACTCCAGAGAACTTGCTGGAAGGCAGCCCTTCCATTTAGAGGGAGAGCTTTCGCTTTTCAAGGCATGATCATGAGCATCTTGTCCTAGAGTGGGCCACGACAGAGCATTACTGTGCTTGTTTCAGAGCATGAGAGAGCTGTCCCTTCCTCCTTCCTGAACCTTGCTGCTCACGAGGTATCCTCTGCCTTGGGAAACGCGGGCCTGCTCTTGTGAAGGACCAGAGCAAAATCCCAGCGAACACAATTGTTCTGCTCATAGCTGAGGATGATGCTCATTCAGAAATGGAAAGAACATTAGGGTAATGTAGAAAGTCAAATTACCCAGATCATAGAGAGAGGCTGTGGCAGAGACTGAGAAGAATGAGAGACTCATTAACTTGCAGATTTTACCACCAGACACTACTCCTGTCTTCTGGGTTTCCAAACATGCAAGTGTTGCTATAGTAAATTATGATTCTCAAAGGTTAATTTTTAATAAGGCAGTTAATGTATGGTATTTAAACAGTGATTATTAAAAACATGTTTGAGTTTTACAATATAATAGGTAATTATCTTCTCTAGAACAGTTACAACAGTGCAGCACATCCTTGTCTTCGGTGATCTGCTGGTGTTTGTTTAGCCTGCAATCACATTCTTTTCACACCTACATAAAGTGGACATAATTCAAGGTATCAATCACAGCAAATTCCAAGGGAGCCAGCTCTGGCTGAATGGAGTTCCTTTCCACACTGGTTGTAGGTGCCTTTTATGTTCATATGACTTGACCCAACACTCTTTGGGGTCCCCCAGAGCCTACTCGTCAGCTGCAGAGAGCGGGTGTCAGGCTCAGTACCTGTCAGACTGAAAGCTCAGGCCCGGGCCAGCATGGTCACCCGCGATCTGTTCAGATAACCCCTTCCTGCATGAGCCGTGGCAATATTTTCCAGCAGTGCAGGAAGTTGTCACCAGCTGCAGGGCTTTGATGGATCTCTGAGTCTAAATTTTCTCGGGTGATCGATCATCACTGCAGAGACGTCTTGGAGCGTCTTAACGCTGACACAGTGAGGGCGGCACAGTGGTAAAGCCCTTCTCCCAGGCCGTGGCACAGAGCATCCACTGAACAAGTGGCTGCTGCTGAGGGGAAGGGATAGATTTTTCCCAAGTCCTGCCTGCCACTTATCTGTCTGTGGTGACCCCCACTGAAGCTGTCAGTGAAGTCGTGACAGTTCTCACTAGTGGGGATGGTGTTGCTTTCTCAGCCTGAGGTCTTTCTGAGGGTTTTTTCCTCGCAATAGTATCTCTTTCCTGGGTGATTTGTATACAAGTTTCATTATAAGATCACAAAACCCTGGGGAATATGTTAATACAGTTCAATGTGTAATCCAGTATAATATCATTGAAAAGAATTGCATTTTTGTTTACAACTGGGGCAGCAAATAGGAGCTCCCTCTTTTTCTGTATTAATATTCATAGCTGAAGCAATATGACTCTTCCTTTAATCTTGTGTAAATTCACCAAAATATGCAAGCTGACTGATGCAGGTAGAGCCCCATTTTCTATACACTGTGTGCCTGGATGAGGGTTTTTTGATCCTTCATACGTGTATTTTGAACAATTTGGGCTACTGTAAGAGTATCGATCAACTCACAGTTCCCTCCCATTCGCATGCGTCAAAGAGCACTTGTAACTCACCGCAGTATTTAACCTGCCCTTTTCCCTGTGAGCAAGCACTTGGTGGCTGGTGGGGAGCACTGAGAAGTGTCACAGCTCACCTCTGACCCCGCTGTATGTCGTGTTACCGCTGTGCAGTCACTGCTGCTTTGCAGTCCGCACCTACCCTAGCAAAAGGCTTTCAACCAGTGTCACACGAGGAGACACCATAAAGATGAAGCTGTATGTTCTCCTTCCTTTGCCTGTTGTGTGTTAAATTTAAGATCCGCACCCACTCCAGGGGCCGTTGCGAGCCTGAGGATGGTAAATCAGCCGCCACTGTATTCTGTACAGACAGCTCGACTGGTATCGATTTGTGGGGCTCTGTGACTGGAGAGTAGATGTATCCCTTGTCCATAAATGATGGACCACTGAGATTCTTAGCTGGAAGACATCCAAGAAAGACTAAAAGGTTTCTTGGGCATCTTTTTCTGGTACCAGAGTTTCCACTACTCCTTCCTAACCCGCTTCTCGTCTCTCTAATGCAAATCCTATCAATCCACAAACTGTCCTGCCCAGCGTTCATATAGTTCTTTCGTATTGATCCAGCCTTGATACTGTACAAACTCCAGTGATATATCAGGCGATCAGGGAAGACTTTATTCTGTCCTTGCTCTAAAAAAGCAGAAGCATGTTTTAAATTTCTCATATTCTGTGGAAAAAAACAGTTTGAATTGTAAGCCAGAGATGCTCACTTGACAGATGGATTCCTGGCTGTGCTGCAGTGTTTGAAATGTGTTCAAACTCACCAGATTGTGTCCTGTTGACTAACAGGTTCCCACTTAGGTGCCTTGGGACCAAGAGTTATGGAACGTGATATTTAAGAGTTGCTGAGCAGAAACAAACGGGCGTAAATCTAATTAGCAACAGGCAGTTAATGCGGATAGAAGAGTCTCCGGCAGTTGCAGGGAGCTTGTTCACTGAGCGTTGCACTGCAAGATCTAAAATACTTCACTGACGTAGGTCAGGGAAGTGTGAGAGCTTAGTGAATGCCAGAGGACAGAGCCAGACGGGTGCTTTGTAGTGTTTTGAATGAATCGTAGAGGAAAGCCTAGAAGTCTGCAAATACGGGGAACAGCTAAAGGGGGTCAGGCCAAAGCCATACTGGCAAAACCTAAGGTGAGACTGGCAGGCAGCGCAGGGTGGTTGCAGAGGTTAATTGGGTAGATCTTCTGACACAGGGTGGAGAAGTTGCAAATACACAGGAGGTTTCTCATGAGTCCCTTTTTATACATGTTGAAATACCAGCGAAGCTTTCCTAGGTGCTTTTTTCTTGTTTAGTTTCTTACCTCTTACAGAATAGTCTCCAGGAGGTTAAAAAGGAGCTCTTCCCTCCACCTCAGTGTCCTCTGGAAAGGTACAGCTGTGCAGACGGAAGGTTGAGGCTGCATAGGCAGGCAAGAATCAATAACTAAAAGTTAATGAGAACTGAGAATATTTAGGATTGAAAATCCCAGCCCAGGCTGGCACGTAAGCAGCAATTAATTTTATTTCCCTGTCAGAAACTGCCATTGCAATGGGAATTGTTTCTGGTCAAAGCTCCTGCCTGCTAAACTTTTAAAGCTTTGCCACTGGCTAAGCCTCCTTGGCTGCCTACAGCAGTCAGGCCTCTCCTCCTGCAGATCTGGCAGCTGAGGGGATGACATTTCTTCCTCTTTCCCATGCTCAATTAATAGGCCTGACAGAGTCAGGCAGCTTGTGTGTGTGCCCATCCTGCTTGGCCAGAAGGAAGTTTCCTTCCTCCTTGGGGGAGAAGTCTGTATCTCCAAAGAAAACATGAAGTGAGGTTTCTTATCTGCATTCTAGAAAAGTTGTTAAATGGTTTTCAGAAAGGATGGGGATTTCGCTGGAGACCTGGGCAGAGGATAGGATAGGATAGGATAGGATAGGATAGGATAGGATAGGATAGGATAGGATAGGATAGGATGGGATGGGATGGGATGGGACATGACATCCCTTCCTGTGCAACACTGTGCTGGATTGTGACTTACTGGTGCCGTTAGCAAGCTTCAGTGCTGCGCAAATTTGAACACAGATCAGTGAGGAAGGCATTCACAAATTAAAGCCTATTTTTCATGCCTTTTTAGTTTCGAGCAAAGGGAAAGTTTCGTGCTGAGGTTCAGGTATCATTCCCCATGCATCATACAGCTTGTTTCTGAGCCCTGAGTCAGGCCACCTGCACTAATGGGTCTGGTCTGTGGTTAACACTGAATTCAGTGAGAGCATTCCCCAGTGCAGGAGCTTGATGGCAAAACTGTGCTATGTCAGAGCTTTCATTCTCCGAGAACCATGGAAAAAAACAATGTCAAACACACTCATTGCATCCTAACTGGTGGATCTCAATGTACTTAGCAAAGGTCAGTGGTCTTACTCCTTATTTTGTTTACAGGAAAGTAGAAGTACACGAGAAATTCAGTGAGAGCCCTGATGCCACAAAACATGTTGATGGCTCATCTACAGACAGGGCATTTATCTTGACACGGGATGTGGTGGTGTCGGCGTGAGTGTTGAAATGTGCAGATGCGTGGGGTGCAGCGGGAGGTGTGGCCGACTCGTGGCCCTCAGGGCGACCGCTCTCAAGGGATGGAATAATCTTTGTTTCAGTAAGAAAATAAAGACGGCATTTATCCAGGGCAGATTATCAGCAATGATTTCTGTATTTGGCAAATTATACGGGAGTCGATTTAAGAAAAATAATTTCTGTATCTTTGTCATGTAACTATTAATATTGATGCCACTTACCCAGGCTTTGCTTGTTTCTCTCCAACTAACCTGACATTTTAAGGGAGGAAAATTCACACCCTTAATGATGCTATAAACCAGAAATAAAAAAAAATTCATTATAAGATATCCTGAGGGACTGTTTCGTTGCACCTTATGTCCTCTTCTCAGAACTATCCACCAAAATCCTTTCAAGTTTTGGTCCCTTTTTATAAATTCTTGGCAGGACTTACGCAGACATCTGGGCTTCCTGAAAGAAGCGACAGGAGATGTACTAGTCAGACAGTTCAGTCTTATTTTAGCTGTCTCAGCTCCATCCATACATTTGTTTCTCAGTTCCTTCTGTAGTAAGGCTGAATTCCCGTAGATTTGGTCAAGATGTGGAGGAAGATGGAATCAAATCCACCATCATGTCTCTGCAAGTCTGAGAAACCAGTTAGTACAGGGCACTTAACCCTTCGCTGCATTATTATCGTAGCAGAACTAGATCTTGGTTGTCAATGACTGTAGCTCTGACACTGAAATAAATCCTTAGCAGAGCACAGAGACTCAAGGACAGGATTCTCCTGTTTGGGATGTGTCTCTTTGACTGAGACGAATCCCATGTGGAGTCCAACTTTGGCTGCCTACTGGTAAGACAGCTACATCTATCTGATATTCCAGACCCTTAGTTGGGAAACAAGAGACAACAGATGCTTCTCATAGGGGGTGTCTCTTCTATCTTACCAGGCAGGAGCTATAAAAACTTGGGGAAGCCCTGAACCACTCTCTATCCCTTACAGGGGTTCTGGAGCAACAGATAATGTTCCAGACAAACCCCTGAAATAAGTTTATGATACCAGCCCCAGACCTGCTGCTGGTGACTCTCCTTCCAGAATCAGGTGGGGAGGAGGTTTAGGACCACATAGGTTCTTGCAGCAGCTTTGTGCCATCCCAGTCTTCCTATGTCTCGTGGCCAGCACGCCGTGCATCCCCTAAAGCCTGCCCTGCAGAGTGTGCTTTTCTGCTGAGTTGCTACATACTAATATTCCACATACAAATTATTACACAGTGCAAAGCCCTCTCCTGTGAGGGGAAGAAATTCAGGAGTATATCCCTGTACATTAGCAACATCCCACTCTCTTGGTTTGGGGGAGGATTCTGTGGCTAATATGTGGCTCTGGGTCCGTTCAAGGTGTCATCTGGATCCCTCTGACTCCAGAGGAGTCTTGCAATGTTTTCGTTAGGTCAGGCATTTCATGGGGTTGGAGAGAAACGTTAGAGGGAGAAGGTAGCCAGAAAGAAGAAGTGAGATATGCAGGCAAGGAGAATATGTTTTATTTTTCTCCACGCTGTCAGGAATGATTGCCTTTACCTGGATCAATCCAAGCACACTTCATAACCTGCGCGGAGGATTTGTTAGATTTATTTTCTTAGCTTGCTTGTTCAAGCTTGTTATTAATGCTCTCATCAGTTCAACTCACTGGAAGAAAACATACCTTCTTAAAGAGTTTTTAGGCTGAAAATAAATGCATCATGAAGTGAAACATATTAACCCAAAAACGGTATTTATGTCAAATAGACTAATGAATGCCATTATGGGAAACACACATTGGAACCTGCAGGAGCTCGGGTGGTTTTGTGCCCTGCGTACCACCCGCACTGTGAGGGGTGTGGAAGGGGAGAGCGAGGCTCAGAGTGATGCCCTGGTCACATGCCAGGAAGGGGTATCCGCAGCGCAGGTCCTTTGCGTGCTGGGACAGCTCCCTGGAGACTGAGAGCTACACGGATTTGACCAGGCTCTTCTGGGTGGTCAGGGAAAATCACCTGGTCCTCTGTAAAAGCAGTTTTGGTAGTTTTGCCCTTCCTGAAGTATGTAAGCATTCATGAAAAAGGATGTTCCTCACTAGCACACAGAAATCCTCGCATAATGCTGCCAAGCCCACCATCCCCTCCCAGACATGCCTTCAAACATCCAGGAGCAAATGCTGTACCACCTGCCCTAGAAGTATGATGCTGATATCTCTGTAGACATGCAGCAAATGCACAGGCTGCATTTGAGCTGCCTTTATGAAAGGAAATACAGGGGAGAAACCCAAAGCTCAGCCCGGGTAATTCCACAGCACCCGTAGTACCTGGAGCACAGCAGCATGGCATGGGGAGTCCTGGCCTGAGGCTGCTGGCAGTGCCTAGCAGAAATCACAGCACAGTTCCTGCCTGAGATGATTGCTTTTGGAAGAATTTGCCCGAGCCTCTGTTTCCCGCATTTTTTGGTTAAGGTGCTCGGAATTGCGCTAAACCCATAAACCACCCAGGAGAGGGGCTGGGATCACGCTGAAAACATCTCAGATTTACAAGGCTACAAGGCTAACTGGTGAGTGGCTGTTCCCCTGCTTCTCTGCAGCTGGGAGCATCTCTCTTGACCTGGATTGGCTCCCACATACAGGAGCTAACACTCCCAGGCACAGCTAGTCATATTTTTAAGAATTCGAGGAGTGTAGACAAATTCACTTTTGTTTTCCAGAGGTCAGGGGTATCGCATGTGTCCTTGGCTCCCATCTGCAACAACTTGCTGGGTGATGTTCAGAAGCTGGTTTCAGGGCAGGGACAGAGCCAGAATAGAGCCCGAGGTTGGTGGGTACACAGTGAGTAGCTGTCCCTTCTCCAGAGCGGGTGTAAGACATTAACATGCCAGGCCACAGCTCCTCCTGGCCACCTTCCCTCCCTAACACTGAGCACTGTTCTTACTCGGAGCTCTGATTTGAATGCAGCTCAAAGAAGTCTTGTGTAATTCCCCTGAATCACGGCAGAAGTAACCAGGAGGGGATGCAGAAAATGACAGCAGCAATCTCATACTAATGAGCTATTGTCCTTAGAGGTATTTAATTGAAGGCTTCTACAAAATATGCTTGAAACTTAATGCCTTAGCAGCCTTTGTATAGGAAAACCGCAAAGCTGTCGGCTTGTGAAAGGATTTGTACCATTTTCATAGGGAGCCAGGCTGGCTATGATCCTTCCCCTGAATGGCCTGAATGACAACCTGTGTCCGAGGTGTGACCCTGTGCAGTCGTAGTGCGGGGGACTCCGACACCACCGTACCGAGGGCTCTGAAAATAATCAGGTAGCCACAAGGCACTTTGTGCTCGCTCTGAGTGGTTCAGTCTCTGATCATTCCTCTGCCGCAGCAGAGCTCTTCTGGTTCAGGGCAGGAGTCATTACTGCGCTTTGCCCTTCCCAGTCCCCACAGAAGCAAATCGACAGCCATTTGTCTCAACAAGCTTAAAGCGTTTGGCATGTGTTTCATGAGGACGTGGGTAATTGGATGAGGAGGTGCCACACTCTCAGAGCTCAGCCCAACCTCTCACCTGATGGGTCTCCGTCCCCCCTCGGCAGCTTCTTGCTCTGCTCATGTGTCATCCAGCCCGCAGGAGCTGTGAGAAGCCACCGAGCTGTGAAACCCTGGCCTGAAGTCAAGGACAAATTGCTGTTGATTTTATGAGGTGACTCTGACCAGCATGCCAGAACCCAGCCTGCCCTCTTCCTCGTGTTTTTCCCTCTGGACCTTGCATGGAGTGGGCTGACCATAAAGGCTGTGGGGGGTTGGAGCAGACGGTGGGGCTCAGGCTGACCTCTGGCCAGTGGCAGGGTAACTGGCTTGTGTCACCTTGGAGCACTGTCTCTTAGCGCAGAGCTGTATAACCCTGGGCATCTCCGTGTGTCACTGTGTAGAGGTCATTGGCTGTGCTTAGTGCCCGGAAGGGGCCAGGGGCTGTGCTCCAGCCTTGACCCCAACTGGAGTGTCCATGGGGTTGAACTGTCTTTGTCTCCAGACTGGTGGCTGTATGTAAACTGCTGTCAGAACGGGGACTGACCTCAGGTGATGCTGAACTGGGCTAGGTCGCGGGAGAAGGAAACTGCACAGGGACTGTACAGACTCACATAGTGCAGTTTCAGGGACAGACCCACACCCTGACGCCCTGACGCTCTGGTGTGGAGGTTCCAGTGATGCCAGCATTTCACTCCACCCTTCCGGGGAGCTAAATTGGGAGAACCGGGCTGCCACGCTGCAGCGCCTTTTGCAGCCATCTGCGGGGGCTGTTTGCCTCGGTGTCAGATGAGGGCACACACGTTCATCCCACTCGAGGCATTTCCTGTTGCCAGATGGCTGAGAGCAGCCAGAGTTCTGGCAGGAGGGAAAAGCAGGAGGGATTTTGCTGTCTCTGCTACCACATCACTGCAGTGTTTCCTTGGTTGCAAAAAGACGTTCACTGAGCTGCTGAGCTGAGAGAGGGCCCCGGTGGAGTGGCCTGCAGTGGCAGAACATAACTTTATTACACAGCGAGTTACACAACTCTTTGTAGTTAGGCAAAGTATTGCTTTCATCCCACCATGGTTTAATTTACCTCTCACTTTCTATGCGATTAGCCATTAAGTACTTGCTAATATATCTAATTTCCACAGGCTCTAGGTGACGTTTTTAAAAAAAGAGAAAAGAATTGATCCTTCCATGCAAAATATCCTTTGGAGAAGTGAAATAACTATCTCCAAGGCCTAACTGAATTACACTCTTATCAACGGAAGGGAAATAATCCACTTGAAACATGAAATACAAGCGGAATGAAAAGCCCTTGCAAGTTGCCATGGAAGAAGAACACAGTTTGAGGCTCAAATAGCTCTGCTTTATCCATAGGAAAAATACACTTTTCTTGGAATCATTCCCTCTTTCAATCTATAACAAAGTTTCTCAATTGCTCACCCTTCCACCCGCCTTCTAATGTAATAAAAGGGAAATAATCCCTGTTTACAAGAGTCCTGAGAAGAGGGTTCAGGTTGTTGGGAACTTGGCAGGACCCACCTTCTACCGATGTTTATGAGATTTCTGCTTTGTTTTGTGGGGAACAGTTGTACTCGCTGAGTTGTGCTTGGGGGTTTAAATGAATTGCCATGATTTGGACGTTCCAGCACAGCTATGTAGAGAGATATATCCCTCAGCCGGGATATTCTCAGAGTACTGCCTTTTCTCCATGATTTTGCTCTCCTTGTAAATAAAACAAGCCTGGAGGAAGAAATAGGTTTATAAATAAAAGCCACAGTCCACATGGAGTCCCTTCTGGGAAGGTTAATTCAGGTTTCTGATTAAAGACTCAAGCTTCTGTCTCTTCCTCTCTTTTTCCATCTGAAGACAATCCTTTATCCTTTGTAATGGAGCTGTTGAGTACCGTCAGGTTGAATCAGCGGAACAGCTTTCCTTGGAGCAAGTGGAGAGCGAGGGTTACTCCAGTTAAGGACTCAGTGTTGGGCCAGGAGCTGCCTGGCTCAGCCAGCCAGGGCAGAGGAGGGGGCAGAAAGGAGGCCACACCCCAGTGTCCTCAGGCTTCCAGGGAAAGTCCCCAGCTCTTACCTGCCTGGTGCACTGGACCTGATGTGAGACACCCTGCAGACAGGCAACACCCAGGACGTACAGGGCATCCAGCAGGTGTGAACACCCAGGGGTATGAACACCCAGGAATATGAACATCCAGGGGTATGAACACTCCAGCTTAGCCACTTTCTCCCATAGTCTCTCATGTGCTGCTTTTCTTGCCACTTGTGACTCCTTTTTTCCTTTATTTTTTTTTTATTATTATTATTATTACTACTACTACTGCTATCCAAAGGAGAACTGCAAAGGTCTTTGTGCCCCAGAGTGGGAAGTATAAACCACCTCCTTGCTGAGTTTTCCGGATGCCCAGGGCACAGCACGAGTTACACAGGTTTTGCTGTCTAGGCAGAAAGGAGGAGGGGTGGACGGCAGTGAGCCTAGCCAAGCGTCATTGCGAACGGGCGGCAGATCTTGAATTTACAATAGCTTGCAGTGTTCATTATGCCTACAACAAGCAGACTCAATTCACAGATAAATAAAACTAATTAAATGTGCTGCTATAAAAATTAGAGCTTTCCTTGTTTAGGTTTTTTTTTGTTTTGGTTTGGGTTTTTTGTTGTTGGGGTGGTTTTTTGTAGCTTTATTTCCTTTTTGGGGTTTTTTTTGTTCTTTTTCAGTACTGCAGCAAACCTGCAAATGGATTTGCAAACTGCTGCTGTGTTTAAAAGCGATGCTGCAGGCTGCAGCGCTGGCCTGGCTCTCAGCCCCGCGAGGTACCATGGGATCTGGGGATGCCTCAGGGATGGCTGCATAGGGCAAAGCATGTCAGGGAAGTCAGGAGAGATCTCTCAGAAACAAGGACTGGCTGCCTCATCGCGCTCACACGCACAAGAAATAAATGGCAGCACAGGGGGAGAGTTTATAAAGCTGTAAACCCATTATCTGCTAATGTTATTAATAATATCCAGACAGATGCCTTTAGGCAGCAAGGAAACATCGTTGAGGGCATTCAGCACTTCAGGAGTTGGACATATTTAGGCCATTTAGAACAATCTCTCTTGGCACATCTGCTGCAGATGGTCCAGTGAAGGAGGCATTAGTCTGGCAGACTCAAGGAGTGGTTCTTGTTTGTTCTCTCATTGCTTTGTGGTATGTGACCTTGGTGTAGTCCTCAGGGTGGTACCTTCCTCAGCTCTGAATGGAGGAGAAGGATGTGTTCCAGCATTTATTAACTCTTCAAGGTTTAAGTGTCATCACGATATTGTTAATGAACTTCACTGTGGTAAGTCCAGCTTACTGCCTATGTCTGGATTTGCAATTCAGCTGTTGGAGACAGGAGCTGACAAGGAGTTGGACAGTGAAGATGATAAGGCTGACTCAGGGTTCTTTGTCCCGTGCTCCTGAAGGCATGAATAAAATTCTCACATCCTAACCAGCTAATCCAGCCATGCTGAGAGCAGAGACCCTGCCCAGCACCACTTCCAGCAGGCTGGTGGGCTGCCCGTAGCCAGTCCTGTCTGCTGCTGCTGTGGGACACTGGCAGCAGGGGAGGAGGTGAGTGTTCAGAGCTGCCTGGTGCATCTCAGCTCTTCAGCAGATGACAGTTCCCACCTCTCTCCTCGAGGTGATGCAAAGGAGCATGTACAGACACCTTCTGTGCTCCTTGGCCCACCTGCAGTGAGAGGTAAGGCTGGCACACAGCCACTGACCCAGCCAGGGCAGTCACAAGCCTTTCACTGCACTGGGTGCTGTGAGGAGGGGACAGGTTATGGATGTGTCTGTAGCTGATGGTGCATCCATCAACACCCTTCGGTACTTCTGCACGTAATGCACTTCTTCCTTCCAGAGCGTGTAATGAGAACTTCCCAGAACAGATCTGCTAGACCTCAGGTTTGGACTGGAGTCATGGTTCAATTAACAGTGCAGGAGGCTGAAAGTGGTGGGATTTAGTGCCTGTCTCCAGATAGACATGTGGGGTTTGCTTTTCTGTTTCAGTGCTTTTTGTATTTCAGGTAACCAACGTGAAGCAGTTTTATGTCATTTTCAGTTTTCAGTCCAAAGGTCTGGAAACTCTGAGAATGACATCACTCCTGCAAGGAGAAAGTGTAGTTCTGTAGCAAAAAGTGGTCAGAATATTTCTTGGCGATGGTGTCAGATGGAGCCATTACAGTCCGCGCTGAAATTCATTGCTAAGCCATTATCGATATGAAGTGCCTCACAGGTCTGTGTAGATAATTCTGCTTAGATCTATCCCACACTGCAGACAGCCCAAGCACGCCCAGTAACCAGCCAGTGTCTTTCTCACAGGTTCCAAAGGTTGGGGCAGCAACCAATGGTGCAGATGGTATTTGTAGGGAGTAATGCATGTATGACCCCTGACACACCAGGAAATGCCCAAATTAGTTGAGGTTTCAGAATGAGAGACTGGAAAAAAAGCAACGCTGGAAGATCTAGAGAAAGAGCGTGACTGGTAGGGCAGTGGAACCATCACCTGCCCTCTGGGGGATCAGGGGACGCAAAGAGCTTCATCTGCCATGTGCAGCTCAGCCACGACCTGCATTAGATCCACACGAAGGTTCGTGCAGGTGGGGTCAGGTTCCGGGAACCGTATCGCAGGAAACCACCCACACCTGCATTTCTGTGCTGCAGCCACACAGCTGGTGGCAGCCAGCAGGGACTCTGGAGGGTTGGGACCTGCCCTGAAGGAGTCAGTTCTCGGTTTTTATGCTGCAGGCAGTAAATTGTACCCGGCTCCTCAACAACAGAATCACTACCTGTCTATGCTGCTGCGTGTCACTTATTGCTTTGCATAATGTATTTCTCATTCATTTCCATCCTCCTCTGCATTGTGCCGGTGAACTATTAAATCTGGGAAATGCAGAAGATGTTTTTTAAAACCCATTTGCTGAGTCCAGCGTTATTCAGAAGGTTTTGGGGGTCTTTTCCAAGAGAGAGACAGTGAATAATTGAACAAATAGTTTTCAGGTTCTTTGTATTTGGTATCTTTAGAAGTGGGGGCACTTTTACACTTCTTTCAAAATGCTTGTGAACGTTTTCATTGACAATTATATGAAGACATTGAAATAATCACTGAAATTTTTACATTTAATAAAAACTTAGTTATAAGTAAATGAAAAATGACAATAGGATTCTAAAGAATAACTCAAAGGAAAAAAATACAAAAATTTTTAAAGGCTGTAGAAAAAAAATCAGTATTTTTCCCATACTTTTGGAAACAGATGCACTACTTGTTAAAAAAAAAAATCAATAAGCACACTAGTATTTCAGCTTCTGATTATCTCATTATGTAGCCATTTTTGCAAGTGCCGAGCTGCAGAATGCCTTCAGTTAATCACGAAAAAATCCAAAAGACTTTAAAAGGCTCCAGGGCTAAATGAAGTCATTATAGTTGCAGACAGACCTAATCACTCCCTCAGTTGCTCAGTTGAGGCCGTGGCCAGATTTGTGGGCTGGCAGCCTGTCTGCCGGTACCTGTGCTCACGGGCTGGCTGCTCAGGGTCCTGCTGACGGTCGGTACGACCGACCCGTGGACCACCGGAGCTATGAGCACGAGGGAGTGAAGCTTCAGTGACAGTGCTCTCCTCGCCATGCTCCTGCTTACGGGTCACCAAAGGGCAAGGAGAAGCTGTAAGTGAACGCTCAAAGCCATCCCCTGGTACTTGTTTCTCAGTTCTGTCTTTTAAGACCTATGTCCTATCAACTCCGTTCTTTCTGCAGCGATGTCTCCAAGGATGGCAGTCCCCAGCCAGGCTTGTCTTCCTGCTGCTGCTCCTTCAGGGAAGGAGTTGGCTCTGGTCTGTGTTGTCTCTCTGCTCTTGATTGAGCACAGGGGGGTTTCTCCCCTTTGCCACTCGCTGGCCTCAAGCTGTGGATCTCAGGTCTCCCATAGACTCTCCTGTAAGATCTGCCAGATCTTGCAGAGTTCAGGATGGCCAGAGGCATCTCATCCAGAACTGGACGCCTGCCTTCAGCGAAATGAAACCAGCCCCATTTTTCTCCATTCCCTGTTGCTTCTTGAAGTAGTAATGACTTGGAAATTGAACACGTATGCATCCTTCAGTCAGCCTCTCTCACTCATCTTCTAGAGCCCAGACTCAAAACAGCCTCCCTGAAGGCCCATCTGAGGACTTTCCCCTGGAATGAATTTGGAACGTTTCCTCTAAGGCAAATTCAGAGACAACCAAAATGGACGTGGAGGTTCTCAGGCATCCGCTGGAAATATGGCCCATGTTGTCACACGATCTGAGGCGCCAGACAGTATGAATTACTGCTCAAAATGCATTAAGCCTTTTATGTTCCAGGCGATTGTACAGTGGAAGCCACTGGTGGTGCTGATTGAAAATCCTGTAACCATATTAGAGGAGGACAAGGGTGCCAGACACATGATCATCCATATGCCCAGCTAAATCTACTCAGAATTGATTAAGTTACACTGAAGGAGACCTAGAAATCAATCTGTTCAGGCTTGCTTGTGGAAAAATGACATACTGAAGGTGACACAACTTAATTCTATTTTCATCACTCTCTCTCATGCGAGCAAGATGGGCGCATGCCTTCTCCCCAGGTAATTATATTTGCAAAGATAATAAGCTGTCGTAGTAATAACAGTAAAATACTTTTGACCAATCACATGCCTTTCTGGGGAATTTCAGGCAACTTTGATTTTTTTCAGCCAAATACAAGCAAAATCAAACCAGGGAACAGTTTTTGTTGGGGAAGGAATGCACATTCCAGTTTGTGGGTGATTCACTGCCGTTAACAGTTTGTACATAGCAGGTTTTAAAGTGTTCTGATAGTTGGTGTTTACTGTGATTTTTGTAGTGCTGAGCATGAAAGGATTTTGACTCAGGATTTGCTGAAGTAATGTAATTATTATGTCATTGTATTATTACTACCTAGCACACTATATTGATTTAACACTCCTTAGATAAACGGCATTATCCAGCATCGTGCCTTAAACTGGTCACACTGAAGCCTAAATTTTATTCTATTTTATCTTAACCGTGATGAAAACACGTTAGTCGTAGTGAGGAAGCTCTTCTTTTCCAAAGGCCGTATTTTAAGTCCTACTCCAGGTGCAGCCTGCATAGATAAGAAGCTGATTCTCGATAAGAGAGTTCTACTGTATGTGACCCAATTAATTTTGCAAGAGGTTATTGCTGCGGTGCAGAAGAGGGAGACTCAATCCCCTACAGTCTGGGTCCCAGAAAACAGAAACTCAGCTGGAAATTGGAACCCAAGGACGGATCCTCGTCAGTACCAGACCAGCTCTCCAGAGCAGCTCCTCTCGCTCCAGCTGAGGACCTGGAGTATCAAGGCTTGTCAGTACCCTGCTTGTCTCCTGCCTTGTGCTAACACCGTGTGTGCTACAAGAGAGGCTCTGCAAAGAGCTGAGGTTTTGGCAAGGCTGAACAACAGTAAAACCATGAGAGAATTGCTAGAAATTTAGCTTTTTATCTTGGTCTTTCCCTTGTCTCTAAGCACGTGGCTTTCACTTCCAGGCACTAACTCTGTGGAGTATTATCTTTCTAATCTATCTCTCAGTACAAAGTTTTCTTCATCTGGATTTGAATTAATTAAACTGTGTTTTCAGTTCAGTCATGAATTCTCTACATTTGCAGCCCACAAAGATCTTTTATCTTTGCCTGCTCATCCCCCCTTTCCACTCGATTAAAAATTACCAAATCAGTTGACATCTTTCCATAGATTATTTTTTTAAACCAGTTCTGTAAAGATTGGGATCTAAGGTTGAATTTAGCATCTTAGTGCTCCAGGATTCCAACTAACCAGTGCCTTTGGCGGACACTCACAGAAACGCAGGTTCAGTGGCTGGGAGTCATCGAGATTTGTCCAGTTGATGTGGTGACATTTCACAGTGGTTGTTGGCTGCTCCTACAGGAGCTCGCGAGGTGGTAGCGAGTTGTCCTCCGTGTGCTTCCTCGCTGTTCTGACTTCATTTGTGGAATTATCCAGTAATTCATTACAAATAAGTTTCATTGGGATTTTTGCCAATATTTTTCATCAGAAATGTCATGAAGACAAATACTGTCATTATTTGTCCAGCTGTGCAGCTACATTTATATTCTCAGCAGGACTGAACCCATTATCAGAGCTAAATAACACTGGGGAGGAAAGGGATATCTCTCCAGTACAGCGCGTCCAGTGTCAACACAGGCACCTAAGCAACAGCAAACCCCTCTGTGTGGATGTAATAACCCTCCACACCCACTTGGTTCAGATGTAGACTTGCTCTATAATCTTCCAATTGAACATTTTTTCCAACAAAAACCAGCCATTTTTTTTAAAGCAAAATGTTTTGCACCAACATGCTGAATGTGATGAATTCAGGTTTCAGGAAGGAAAAAGAAATACTCGGGCTGTTTCAATAATACATCAATATCTTGTTCCCAGACTGTCAAAACAAAACATTTGTATTTGTATTTCAAGTGACTTTTTGTTTAGAAGAATCTTTGTTTTACAATATAAACACTCTTTTAAAAATATGTAACCAGCTTGGAACATTCTCTTTCTTAAAACAAAATAGCGTCATTATCCCCAAGCGCCTTTTTGAACACTGGCATTTCCATTTTTACCTCCACACTGTAGCAGAAAACAAACGGGCTGGGAAGGGGGTACGTGATTCCTGCCTGTTTCTTGCGGCTCTTGAGGTGCACCTGCAGAAGCATCTTTGGCAAACACAAGCCGAGTGTTAACCCTGCAGCTTGCTGGTGCTTTTCCCGGCACTGGGAGAGTTGAAACTGGCTGCAGTTGCTGCCTCGTGCTGTGGCAGAAGGAGAGGGCCTGGCACCAGCTTGACCAGTACGGTGCCAAAACCACCTTCACTGTGCTGGTCTGGCGCTGAGCTGCAGCTCTCTGTACCACGAAACTGTGCAAGAACCTCTCCAGCTTCTGCTGTAACTTACCCTGTAATTTACAGCTCTGCTTCCAGTGCTCCTTCTCAGCCCTGGGCAGCAGTAAAGAGCTGGCAATCAGCTGCGGCCAAGGCTGCCGCTCTGCCAGCCCCAGGCAGGGGCTGCTGGGCTGCCCGTGCTTAGGTAGCTGGTGAGTTCCCTGTGGATGTCTCCTCAGGGTGGGGGGGAATTCTGAAAGGTTCATGAGATAACGGGAGATTTCAATATATCTAATCCTCCAAAACTAATCACCTTCATTCCAAACTCTAGTGGATCTGCTCCCCTACCCCTCCGCCCCTGCACATTGACCTCCCTGGGTTAAGGGATAAGACATTCCAGCTCCTGCCTGTTTACGTGTGACCAGAGCTGCTGCCTTTGGCTCTGGTTCAATCAGCCTCTGAGATTAGACTGAGATTAAATATTTTGTGTGTGTTTTAAGGGGAAAGATTAATTGAACTTTATTATAGGTTTAATGCTTCAGTCTCAATTTGCATTTTAAAAGGCGTGATCTCATCCACTTCCAGAATACTGCTTTTTGTGTTTACCGCTTAGAATTGATTCCGTGTTTGATAGGTTATAATTAAAGTAGGCACATTAAAGATTTAATAGTGCTTCTTATTGTTAAGAAGGATTAAAGGGGTGTTAGAATTCATACTTTAAATTAATGACTTCGATTAAACGAGGGCACAGGGGGATCTCTCAATTCTGACTCCTGTTCTGACCTTGGGAAAGTCACCTGGGCCCAGGGACGATTCTCAGCAACTGAAACTCCCTGTGCCTAAGCCTGTTCTACAGATTTGGCCCTAACTCCTTTGCGGCTTGGTCAGTTCTCTTCCTAAAAAATGGTGACTTGAGATTCCCAGTTTGTGAAGAGGGGCTTTTCCAGCCCTCTTAGATCAGCAGTTGGACAGGACTGAGCCCAGGTTCCCACGGTTTGTAAGTCTGATTGGGGTCCTAAGTGCGGTCTGAGTGGAGTTCTCACGCTGCTCCTGTTTGAAGCAGCTGGACCTGCAGTCTCAGCACACCCATTTCTTTCTGAAGGTCCTTGGTTCATATTAACTCAGAGTAATCGAATATGTTCCAGCTGCAGAACAGGAACCTGGGCTTTAGGGGAAATGTGCTGGAGATTTCTTGCGGTTTGAGCTTGTGAGGTACTAAGTAAATCATCTGACTTGGGCAGCAGCGATGGGAAAGCATTCATTTGTGTCCCAGTGCATGATCGCATCATGAGTGTGCAAATGGTTCATTAAAGTGAAGAAAATGTCAACTTTGCTCCTTTAAAGATTAGTTCTATCAAGCATGAAATATTTCCTTGTTCAGCCGTTTCTGGTACCTGCTCTACTATTTTCTGCAGGATCCATACAGAAATGGTGGCAAATCTTCACCCTACAAAGGGGAAGGTCCAGCCGAACACTGAGATCACTGAAAAGGGGATGTTGTAGATCAGTTCAGCCAAAAGCAGCACAATCTTTCAGCTTGAAATATGTCAACCTGCTTCTCGTCATTTAAAAAATGTCTCACTGAAACGCTCCTGGAGTTTAAGTTCACTAACAAGCATTCGCTTTCCATCACAGTTTCGGGTGAAAACAAAGTATTGAAACATGGAGATTTGCCACAGAAGGGGAATCCCATATTTTGCTCAGCCGTAACCATATGGGCTTCTGCTTCATAGTCGAGAATTTGAAGTGTGGAATGACAGAGTAATGAATTAGGAACAGCTCCTGCATGGAGTTGAATAGCAAATGCTCTTCTTTCGCTTGTTATCCCTCTTCTCCTGCAAATCTAGAGGTGAAGAGTGAGTAGTGTTCAAACTGCGAGGGCTTCAACAGGGCTCTGCAGTGTGGAGCTATGGGCTGGCTTTCTGCACATTGATTTCTATGGAAAAATGAAAATCCAGCTGGGTAGAAACATTGACTCAAACGGCTTTGGAGAAATCAGACAAAATCTGTAGCTCTGAGTCGGCTCCTGTTTAGGCTGGGGAAAATCGGGAATAATTGTTTTAAATCCATCTTTCATCATTGGTACAAGTCAGAGATGTCCCCTGGGGAGGTCTCTGACTCATACCAGGGTCTGGCTCGGGCTTGGAGCTGTGACTGGGAACTGAGCTGCAGACAAAGCTGTATGAGATGGAGAGGCTTTTTCTGTGGCTGGTCAAGCTGCCCCTGTTCGTCGCTGCCAATCACACGCCTTCAGGAAGTTCCCTGAAAAAGGAAGAGCTTGGCTGATGTGGAAGTGTACCTGCACCTAAGCTAAGCTGTGCGTGAGCTCAGCTGATCCCCAAGTAATTACTGCTCAGATCATCTCATTGGTAGGACACAAACTGCCAGTGCTCTTCCCCAGACCAGTATCTTCCTTGCATGTGCAGACCAGTCTGCAGCCACGGTAAACTGGTGCAGGCAGCTGGGAGCTGACAGAGTGATGCTGATTTACATTGGCTGAAGACTGTCATGGTCTGACATCCTTCTTTTTTCCTGAGGGTCAGAGGCTGGATGACCGTCTGCTACTGTCTGCCAGTAAATTATTCATCTCCAATAAGGGTCAAATTAAAATTTCATAAGACAGTTGTAGAATACAGGAATGCAAGTGAAGAGCAGAGAGAGTGTTTTCTGAGATGTGTGAAGGATGGAGCGTGATCCTGTGTCTGTAACAGTTGTGAACTATACGTATGACTATAGATAAATGTTCACCATGATCATCTAGTTTGTGGAACTAATCCTTTTGTCTTCTGCCTATGAAAAACTGTTGTCTGAGGACTATAGGGTTTGTTGTGTTTTAGTCACAACCTGAGCTATTTGTCACTCCTCACAACTGTTCAAGTGGGCAAACACTGTAATTAAAGTGTTTTTGTAGAAAATGCGCCATACCCACCTATGTGCTAAGCATGGTTATTAACTTATTAGGTCATGGTACAATAAATTTTTAAAATATCTTTGCCTAGTTTTTCCGCTGCTCAGTGTAAATATCTCTTCTGCAGAGCTGCTTAACTTTGATTATGTACCTCAGATACTTTCAGCGTTTATTCAAAATGCAGCATTATTACCTCTGAGGTGCAGTATGCTCTTGGAATTGCAAAGGCAGGAATTCATTTCCCCTGCCTGCGGCAGCCTCCCTGGCTGACCTCACGCAAGTGCCGGGTAGGTTTGTCTGGAGGAGGTTAAGAAAAGGCAGCTGCCACCTGGCCAAGAGCATAACTCTCAACTGGGTGTGAAGTGAAACTTCAAAGGAGATGTGCAGGGGCAGGAGCTGGGTTGAGAACGTGCAGACAGGAGCAGCTGGCCGCAGGTCCTGGGTTACCCCTGGCCCCCAGGGACAGCAGGGCTCTGTTGTGCTGAGTGCTGCCAGCAGTGCGTTCTGCACCCGGGAATCACAAGACGCCTCTTTTTATCTGCTGGAAACAATCTCTCTTTGCTACTTTTAATGTCCCAAGCCCTGCCAGAGCACCTCCACCTTTGAGTGAACTGCACCAGTTTCCTTCCAGGTACTTCACCTGTTAGCGGCCAGCAAGAGAGCCCTGCAGCAGCATGATCCATCTCCAGTGCCAGCTTTATGGCCCTGCAGATAAAATTGGCAAGCCGGAGCGAATACCTGTCAGAGCACAGAACTGTTGACTCTGCACTTCTCTTGGACTGCTGTTCATGAAGAGAGGGGAAAGTAGCTCAGGCACTATTTCACAGCCCTGTAGATTCATGAGTTAATACATAGAATCATGAAATGGAGTTGTTCTAGATGTCTAGGAAAGACTGTGCAAGAGTGGGGGGAGCTATAACCCTGTTTTCTGACAGAAGGAGAGCACCGAAAGGCAAACTCAGCACTCGGGCTCACGCTGTAAAGGTTTTGCTGCATAAATCAAGATGGTTCCAGTCTCCATAAAGGAGATTTAGTTCAAAATCAGCCTTTACTGTGATTTTTTTGCCAGCTTTTCTTTTGATCTAGTAATTCCCCCTCAATCCCTCTGTTTGATCGTGTCTCTCAAATCCAACCAATTCCTGTTCAGTGAGGGGACCATTTTTGCTACACAAAGCTGAGGCTGCCTTAATCCCAGGGAAGCTGGGGCTGAGATGCTGAAAGGAGCCAACAGAGCTTTGTCGGCAGTGAGAGTAAAGAATAGGCTTAGTCAGCCTCTTCAGTCATTTACCCACCCCTGCCAGCTATTAGCTGCACCTTGGACTTCAAGGGTGAGAGTTTTCTCATGAAATTTTAGATGATGAAGAGCTGGTGGCCTGATTTTGAGCTGAACGCCTCTGCATCACTGCCCGTGGGGAGAAACAGGCACCTCCAGGGGTGATTAATCTGACTTGCCTTACACTTGTCATAGCATGGGATGAATGTCCTGCTGGCCAAGTCTGTGTCCCTCCACTGACTACAGGGGAAAGCCAGGGACACCAGCTCCATTACAAACACCTGCCGCTTAGCCAGCTGTTAGGTCAGATCTATTCACAGCGAACTCTTCAGGGTATCTGAAGATATTATTCAACCAGAATAAACACACTCCTGTCGCAGCAACGGCAGCCCTCCACTGACTACAGGGGAAAGCCAGGGACACCAGCTCCATTACAAACACCTGCCACTTAGCCAGCTGTTAGGTCAGATCTATTCACAGCGAACTGTTCAGGGTATCTGAAGGGGCTGTGGGCTTCAACCAGAATAAACACACTCCTGTCGCAG
>NW_010414434.1:0-212 GCF_000710305.1 Buceros rhinoceros silvestris
ATGCCTCACCTGCCCGGGCACTCCCGGTTACGGTGCAGCTCCTCAGCCCAGAGAACGGCCCCGTTTCCCGGGAGCAGAGGTCGCAGGCTTCCCCTCTCACCGTCCCCGGTCTCTGCCACCCTGCTTTTCCCGACTGGGTCTTCTCCCATCCTCCGTCACCCTGCTTGCCTTTGCCCCTGGCACCCTTGCTGGGGTGGCTTTTCCCGGCAGGG
>NW_010414434.1:415-7995 GCF_000710305.1 Buceros rhinoceros silvestris
GTGTGCCCGCTGCCTCCCACCACCGCCCGGCCACACGCCCCTGCGTGTGCCCTCAGAGCCCACTTCACTTTGGTGGGGGCCTGGGCCCAGGGGGGCTGCATCTCCCCTCTCGCCTGCTTCAGCCAGCAAAGGCTTCCCTGCCTCCCTCTTACTTTCCTTCTTGTTTACATTCATCCTTAGCAAAGGCTCTCAGGTCACTGGCCTCACTGGTGCCTTTTTCCCTCATCGTCAACACAGCAGTGCTCAGCACCCCGCCTGCTGGGGTGCCTGCTCCATCTTTGTACCCGCCAGGGTTTCTGTCTGGTGTCCAGGGCACGCACGTGTGGATACCTGCCGGTTAATCTCGGCTTCTTCTGCTGGGCACAGACATCAGGTTGGGCACGGGTTTGCTCTGATGAGGCTATATGGCTCCTGGACCAGAGCTGGCTCCTGCATGGGCGGTGAGCTCATGTCTGTCTGTGTGTGCCCCTGTAGACAGGCATGCCCGCGGTCTAAAGCTCTGTTCCCTCGGCAGGTAGCGAATCCCCTACCAGAGGGGATGCCTCGATGACACCCTGGGATGCACGAGAGGAAACAGCCTCTCAGTGCCAGACATCGCTTCTGATATTCACTGCTGGGTGATGTCAGAGATGGGCAGTACTGTAAGGCTTGCCATGTTGTGGCCAAGTAACTTCTTTCTTCTTGCTTTATTTTCTTCCCTGAATCTCAAACCTAAAGCACAGGGAAGGGCAAGAGAGGACAATGGATGTCCTGGGAGGTATTCTTAAAAAACCTAAAACCATAAAAAGATCTTTAAGAAGAGTTATTTAAAAAAAACTATCCCCACTTAAAATTTCCCTTTTTGTTTTGTAACAGTAATGCTTCAGGAGTGCTTGCTGCTGAAGTTAAATATCAAATAGTCTTCCCATAAAACTTACCAAGCAAATGGGGCTGATTGGCGACCTCAGGCACTAATACAAGAATAGCAAATAGGCCACAGCATCCCAGACAAAGATACAAATTGATCTTAAATGTCAATTAACAGAAGGCTTTATCCACAATTTTTTGTTGCATGCAAGATCTCCGGATCCCGCTGTGTCCCCGTGTTTCCTTTGTGTTGTGTTTGCAGAAGAAGAAAAGGAGCACAAATCTCCCTTAATTTTTTAAAAACCACAAGTTGTTTATAATTCCATGGCCAGCATGATATTTCCTGATAATGTAAAAACTCAGTTCAAAAAAGGAAATAATGTGTTACCTTGCATTGTTCCCCCAAATAACTTAGAGGGAGGTAGCTTGATAAAGGCGTTTCTATCACACCCTCTGGTTAGTTTAAGTGTAGTTGTTACGTTTCCAAAAATAGTCCCCGAGCGTGTCTGAAATCTGCGTCACGGATGTCAGTTCTGTGTCATGCATAGCCTTTTCTGCTACAGCCATTCTGCCCCTTAAAATTGTCACAGACCTCTCCTGTCTGCTTCTTTAATCCACACGTAATTTCATAGAATCCTATTTGCACTGTTCTACAAAGTAGGTGCATGATTGTAATTAGAAAGTAGCCAACAACAGCTGTTTGACACTAGAAAAATAAAAAAAAACATGCAGAGATTTGAAGTAAGGAAAATTATCACTTTTTATGGCTTCTGGCGAAACTCCATGGCTATCTTTCTTAAGAAATGCATCTAATAAATAATGAAGAATGAACCAATATCTCTAAACTCTCCACAGAGTTGTCTTATTTTTCAATGACTTACAATGTTTTGGCTTTCCCAGCACTACTGCTGTTGAATCAACTTGCTGACTGTAGGGATGTCTTTGCAAACAGAGTGGCCAGGAATTGCACAAAGCCTGGGAGGAGTGTGCTGGGGTGGGAGCTGGGAGATTGGGGCCGTTCCAGAAGGAGCAGGATGCTTTTCCTTGTATTTAGCCTCAGGCACAGACATGGCCTACTCCTTCCCTCAGTCAAAAAAAGGAACTTCAGAGCAGCTTGGATGGCTGCTAATGAGACTGTTCTGTCTCTTCATACATTTCAAAATCTACATGCCATATTTCAGTCTCAGGCCTTCTGGGCATTTGTGTCTAATTAGGCTGGAGGGTCTCCAGTTCAAGATTACCTATGCTGCTTGGTGCCCAATTTCTTTACGTGGCTTTGGCAATAAAGTAGATTACCGTGGGTTTATGTGCAAGCAAATAAGGGATAGATGCAGGCATTCTTGTAAGCCCTATTCCTGCTTTCTTTTTGCAGGTTGAATCCCACCATCACCTGGTTCTTTCTACAGAAAATGACAAGTGTGCTGATTATAGCCTATTTGTAACTAGGGCTATTCTGTAAGATGTGAGGCTTTTAATACTTCATCTTCTCTTGCATTTTCCTTTTCTTTTTCTTTTTTTCTCTTCCCAAGAGAGAAACAGTACTGTTTCAAGACAAGCTTCCCAGTTCCAGATAGAAATGATGAAAAAGAGGAAAGGACTCTGAGCAGACCTATTCATAGCATGGCAACAAATGTTTTGTTTATGTTTTCATAACAGCCCAGAGTAGAATGGAGAAAACATAGTACATAGCATGGGAATTAGTGTTTAGCACTCTGAAGTAATATTCTATTGTTTAGAACTGCTTTTTACTACTCTTAAAAAAAAAAAAATCCCTGTGCATTAAAGGAGGAATATGGCAAGTCTGCTGTGGCTGTCGCCTCAGTCAGCACTGAATAAATATATCAGATCTTAATTCCCCAGACTGTTGTCCACTTTATAAGCATGAGAGCCACTCCTGGGTTTGTTAAGCCAAAGCCTGAAGGGAAATCCCAATTCCAGTGAACTAAATGACAAAATGTACTGAACAATTTTTTCATCTTCGATGTCAGGAGAACTGGATACATACTCCAAGTCAGATGCTACCTTAAATGAATCTTAAAAATACGTGTTAGAATGTGATTTGGGAAATGCTGGGTGGCAGGGATGAAACCCAAACATGAAAACATGAAAATACTCTTCTAAACAAATAAACCAATTTTCCAGGATAATAGCAAATATCTACAAATCTTCCAGTATTTGGCATCCTACAGTCTTACATAACAATATAGATTTTAAGTGCCTAACTTCAGACATGGGTAGGGGAATATTTTAGATGAATAACCACAAAGATAACTCCAGAAAACATCAGATTCTTCACAGTTATAATTTTGGAACCAGAAATATTGTGTTTGAAAACAAAACTCTTCATGACCTCATTAGGAAGACCTAAGAATAACTGTCTCCTGACATCCAGACTCCTACTTAATGTAAATTTTAGGGATCTTTACCTCAGGTCCCCCTATGACAGCTCTACAGAAATGGTCTGACACCAACGTGGTGAAGAACAGTGCACCATGAAAAGTGACTGTCTTCTGACTGTCAGGCTCCCGGATTTTTGCTTATGATTGTGCAGTTGATAAGAGTCAATTTTATTTCTTTGAAGAAAAAAGATTACAGGTGAAACACTGATACCTAATTCTTCAATTTAAATTGTATGACATTAATGAAGTAGTTCCACATTTTAGAATACTCTAAAAAAACACCTCGTGTTTACTCATTATTCCTAACATTGCAAATATCATGAAAAAGAAAAAAGGCTGCCTGCATGTCATATAGTGACAAATGTGTACATTCAAGGCAACTTTTATATTAAAGGAATTTCTTTCCTTTTTGAAGTCCTGAGAGAGCTGGGACAGGCAATTGCATCTAAAATGTCTCTGCTTTCATCTCTGGAATATGGAGGCGTAAGCAGTGAGGGGGCATTGCCTGGTGGCAAGAGCAGCCAGAGGAGCTTGCTCTTGAATGCTGGGAATTGAGCACATCTGTCCTGTTGAAGATCCTGTGCCCTGTCCCCCTGCCTCCTTAAACCATAGTGAGGGACAGCCTTGCGACGCCTTTGGAATCTGCACCTGAACTTTGTGGCATTTAGCTATTCAGAAATGCAGGAGCTTACTTCCATGTATCTTATGGTCATTCCCTTTCAGAGAAAGCAAAGTGACTGCTCAGTAATAGGGTATGCTTTCAGAAGAAGCTGAGCTACTTTTTTCATGGGGAAATGAACATGTTAAAATCCCCTTTTCATCCCTTAACATTCCAAAAATCAATGTAAATCTGCAAGTGTTAACCTTGAAAAGGAAAGTGATGTTTGGCCCTGAAGGAGGAAACACAAGTGTCCTTGTGTCAGAGAACAAACTTAGGAGACCTCAGAAACTAAAATCTGAGTCTATCTGGACTTTGCCAAAGTATTTTTATAGTGAAGGGCTTCAGAAATCAGAGACATATCAGATACATGTTTCCCAGTGTTTCAGATGTAAAGGAAAGCAAAAATTCCTAAATAAGTTAGGAATGCAGTAGAATCATTTATCAAAAAGATAAGAAGAACCCAGATGACAGAATTATCAATATTTTGCAGGGAAAAAAGGCTTGTGGTAGGATGAAGCAATGTACTGCAGTGGGTTAGTGGCTTTGCCTTTTGGTCTCAGAACACTAACCTGAACTCTGAAAAAGCATTTGGGGACAATATAGTCATAGCCATTGTGTAATGGTACAAATGAAATGTGAGTGGCATTTTGGGTTTCTTTTTTTGGGGTATATAAAATCGGACTAGGGCTCTGAGGCTTGGATAATACTACTTTTTTTCAGCACTTTCTGAAGTCATTGTAGCTGCAGCTTGGCTGTCATGTTCTTCCTTTAACTGGAGGCTGGCCAAGGGGATGGTTGGCAAGCCTATTTTTTGGAAGTCTGGACATTATCTTTGCTGCTTTGGGGCCTCTGCAGTATTAATAAACCACGAATAAACTTCCTGGCATTTCTTTAATGACATTATGGTTAAAGAACAATCAGTTTAAGCCTTCAGAGAATAGCTATTGCAGAAAAACAAAAACCACAGCCTACTGACATCTAGCAAATTACTTTCCTTTGCTAAAGCGAAAAAGCTTGTTGGATCTTTTCATGGCAAAAAGAATAGTCCTGGGACGTGATATGAAGAATAAACCACCACTAATAAACATAGCCCTTCCACTGCAAAACCTTATGCATACTGGTTAAGAATCTCTTTTCCTCACTTGATCTGCATGTGATATTTATTGAATTTTGTGTCTGGATTTTGAATTTATGTTTTGGGATCTTATCTTGAAGATGCCATTCGAGTTGCTGTCTAACATGTATCCCAGCTGTCCAGGGCCAAGAAAATATACCTAGATTTAGCAGGGCTCTACTTAACTTTCCTTGGACAGGGAGCTGCAGGCAGAATTGCTCTGCGGTATCTATGGAGGACCATTAAAAAGCATGTCCTGTAGAAACCTGCTGTGTAGGGGTGCTGCAGGCTGAGCCTGGACTGTGCTGCCGCTCTCTGAGGAGTCGAGTGGCCTGGCCAGCAAGAAGCCCCCATTTGTGTCATGGGGCACAAATCAGCAGCATTTTGCAGGTGAATTTTTCAGCAGCAGAAAAGAGGACTCCGAGGAACGCATGTAAGGATTTTCCTTGATGGTGGAGCTTTGCGTTGAGTGTTGTGGTAGCTGTAGTCAGCAATACTTTTCCTCTCCTACAGCATATCTGTGACATGCAAATCATAAACAAGTAGCTAATTAAGCATAAGTGATCATGATTTTATTCTGTTTCCCTGAAATAAATATATTCGAATCCCTATTCTCACTGGTTTATGAAAATGACCAATTTCATAGTGCTGAAATCAAGTTTCAAGAAAAATAAATGGTAAAACACTTTTTTTCTAAGGATGTTAAACTTGATGACCGAAAAGACAAAGAAAACCCAATAAAGAAAAATTATTACTATGAAAATCCCCAAGTAAGAAGGTAGAGCTGTAAAGGTTTTGTAAAATAAAAGTTGAGGACTTCAGGAAATTGATAAAGGCATACAAAAATCTTAATGGCAAATAGAATTATGAGTGAAATATCGTTTTCTTGCTCTTTTTAATTTTTTTTTAAAGAAGCATAGTAAAAAACAAAAGTAGTCTGAACAAAAGAATGGGCCATTGCTGGATGAAAAATGTCTGTTAAAATTAGAACAAAGTATTCATTGAATTATTTCACTTGTCCACATGTCAATAAAGGACAGGCCACTGCACTTCTGCTGAAGGTGACCGTGAGGCATGTAACACCCTCCTTCACCTTTGCTGTGCTGCTGTGTTACTGTGTGCACTATTTATTGTGCTGCTGTGTGAACTGTTACTATTAGGCTTATTTAAACATTTGGACCTGACAACTAATAACCAGAAATTTTTAATGGATTCACTGGAGATTTCTGTGGGTCGTGAAGCTTGAATTTTTCAATGTGCTTTGAAACACAGGGAAATTACAGAGAACTTGGGAATTTGTCATCCATGCTTTAAAAAAGAATCTTCTGGATAATTGCAAGCCTATCAGTTTGGCTCTGGTCCTGGAAAAAGTAAAAGAAATTCTCCTGCTGGGCTACTTTTAAACTTCCTATCATTCTTTAAGGCTAGTCAGCTGTGATTTTTGGAAAATAGATTTTATCAGCCTGAATCTTTATTCCTTTCTTTATTCTCTGATTTGAGAGATAACAAATACAGTTTAATCCATGCCATCATGTCCAAGTAATATATACTGCTCTTCTGTGAGGTATGATTTTTTGATCAAGTAAGTAAACTGAAATAAAATAAATTCGATGCACTTCTTAAATGGCTTAAAAGTTGGCAGACAGGCTATGAAACATGACTGTAAATGGGGAATCCTCACTTAATATGTGGCTTTCTGTTGGAACCTCTAAGAACTTGTTATTAGCTCTTACTGTTTAGCACTTTATTGATGACCTAGATGGTAACAGTATCAGTTTTCCACAGCACTAAGGGAAATTTAAGAAAGAGGATAGCTGTCTGATGCAAAGCGATGTCAGTGGTAGTAAAGCGGGTGCAAGCTGTAGTGTGCCATGAATGAGGTTTTAGCGAGCTGCTGTGGCTCTGGGACATGTGCTTGGCAGTACTGAGTAAGGGTAGAGAAATATTTTGATATGCAAATCATATTGATTTGAGGAAGGAGAAAAGGGGTTCAGTAATGTCATGACAATAAAGGACTTGGAAAGATTGAATCCCAGGATCACTATCTACTGGATTTACCAAAGAGGGGTGGCTCAGTATTGCTTGCTCCATTTATCTAGCAGTTCGGGTTCCTCACGTGGGAAGGCATTCTTCAGCATAGCCCACAAAGGTGCAACAACGTGCAATGTTTGGAAAGTGAAGCTGGACCCAAGCAAGATTTGCCTTTTTAACAGTGAGGTCATCATCACGGCTTGGCTTCGCAGACGAAGATTTGGGAAGGGCTTTCCCCACGCTTACTGCAAGCGCGCTGATGGCTGAAAAGGCCAATGCGGGATAGGCAAGTCTGGTTGCAAAAAGCACAGCGGAAGGTCTCCTTGGGTGGTACAGTCGAGGCACGGTTCTTTCTGCGCTGTCTTTTCTCCTCGAGACTGATTCTACACGTGCTCTCAAAGGAGGCAGCGGCATTATGTATGGTGTGTCTCCAAATCTCCCGATGGGAGGCCAGGGTGCACCACTGGTGGTGGTCAGTATGGCCAAGGCTGAGGTGTTGTTTCAGGGAGTCCTTATATCTCCTCTTTGG
>NW_010414434.1:8120-18094 GCF_000710305.1 Buceros rhinoceros silvestris
CAGCTGCGTTTTCAGCAGCATGGCCTCAATGCTGGTGACCTCTGCCTGTTCAAGGACAGCGACATCAGTCACGTAGTCAGTCCAGTGGATGTTTAGGATTGTACAGAATGAGGTAAGCTGACCATAAAGTACCAACTTTATTTAAAAAGAAATTCTAGTTAAAAACATCTGTGATTCTGGGAAGACTTATGTTTTTAAGATCTGAAGTCTTAGAGGGCTCCTGTCATGTAAGAAAATTTTTCTTAAATTCAGTCTTTTTTGTGTGTAATATGTCCATTTCCAAGAGGAGCACAGGTCTCATTCTCCAAAGGTTTAATTGTTTAGAGAACTTTGAAGCTTTATTCATGCCTCTGAAAATAGATGAAACTGAATTTAGTCTCTTGCTCTGCTCAGAATTTATATTAAATTAAGGAATTAGTTTTATGTTAAAACTTTATTGTCAGGAATGAAAGCAGGGAAAGTCCTGTGTATATTTTAGAACCTAGGAGATGCTTCTATACTGCACTCCTCTTCCCTGTTGCTTCCTTACCCCGTTACTTGAAACTTCCAAAATTGCCAGGTCAGAGAGACTGGGAATCTGACCTGTGTGTTCTTTCTGCTTTCCCATGCAGCTGGTGTTGGCCTGTAACTAGAGCAGCTGAACGTAGTGCTCAAGGCAGCATTTGTGAATTGGCTAAATGCAGCAAGGGGCTAAGATCAGATTTTTACTTTGGGCTGCATGAGATTCTGGATTGCTCTTGACAGAGGTTTAACCAACACCTTGTTAGAGAGTTTCCCTGTGACTGCGTTTACATTATTGTCTTTTGAAAGAATTTTTGTGGCTCTCTGCAGGGCTGTCCTTGCTTAAGATTAGGCTCAAATTTCTTAACATTGAAATGGTGCATGACAGAAAACAAAAGCAACTTCAGTATTACGACTTAGGTATCATGGCCAGCCCGAGGAATCAGATGTGCAGAAATAAGTTCTGCTTCACGTTTTTAAGTATCAGTAAAATTGAGAAGTTTGATCTTTAGAAAGTCCATCACTTTTAATTACAGGCCTGAGTACCTGTCCATTTTCTGCTTATGCAGTTCGCTGCTGACAGGGTTCTGCAAGTAATGCATGAAAAAGTCTTCCATCTGGAACAGTTAATGTCACCTGAATGTTTTTCACCTTTTTGCTAATTAAAACACAACAATGAACAATGATATTCAGTTAATCCAGTTATTTCATATAAAATTAATAACGTGCGTAATTTTATATACCTTTATCAGTTTTCTTTTCTGGAACAATTTATCCTTTCATCCTACTAAAATTGAAAATAATGAAGCTGGCTTGCTTTGCAGAGGAATTTGAAATTACATGCTCGGATCATCTGGAAACAGAGCCAGGACTAGTATCTGTGAATCCTGAGCTTGTTTTGTGTCCGCTGGACCATGCTGATGGCACCACTAAAGACAGAATTCGGGAAGTACTGAAGTACAAATGCATAACCAAATTTCAGGTCTTGCTTTAGGAATATACTAAGAATATTTTTTAAAAACTGTGATGATACATTCTTTTAAAAATACTTTTAAAAAAAATTTTATAAACAGAAAATGTGACCCCCCCATGCTTGTTCTCAGGAAAAAATTTACATTTTTTCCCATGACCATAAAAATATCTGCTTCTTTTTTTCCTATTCCAGTTACTGTATTGAAAACCTGCCCTTTGTTCATGTTTGAATCCTGTCTTCAGTTTACCTGTGCAGCAGCCTACAGCATGCGTAGTCTGTACTCTCCGGCAGTTGCAGCAACACTTACACATAGAAGCTGTTTGTAACATTGGTTGATGTCTCTCTTTCTCCTCTTTGAAGTTGTGCCTTAAAATGATCCTTTCTCTGCAATTTTTGGCGTGAATTGAATTTCTTCAGAGAGCTGATAATTTCCCAGCAGGCTTAAAAAGAAGATTCAGTTGCTTTCTTTTGCCACACTGTCCCCACCCCCCGAGATTGTGCTGAGCTATGCCCTCCTGTTTTACAGCTAGATAGTAGGTGCCTCTGAAAAATCGGTCTGCTGTTCAAACGGGATTTAGTGAAATGGTCTCAGACTTATGTCCATGTCTTGAAGTGTTACAGACTACAACTTACCACCTTTACTTCTTTTTGACTTGCACTGTCTTGCTGAAAGACTGAAGATGGCTGCCTCAGTCGTAGCCTGGACTATCAATTTTCTCACTGAGAAGACAAGAGGGTTCCTGCTGTATGTGTCTATATTGCAGTCACCTGCAAACTCACGTGAGAGGACTTCTGTTCACCCGTCCGTCTGTCATCTCTGCTGTGAAGATTCTAGTTATTAAAGCGTCTGTATGAAAGATACTGGCTGCTGAATGACCAGCCTCTATGGAAGAGAAATACATACCAATGGCACAGGTGTACGTACCAAAACAGAAATACTAATTAGAAACTTTCTGCTTGCACTCTAGCACCCAGCCATAGGTGCACGACTATTTTGTATGACCAGTAGCTATTTATGGATATATAAATGCAAGCTCTGAAGGGATTAGCAAGATGGACAATATGTGATACTCTGCCCTTTGCACAAACATCAGGGTCACAGCACTAAAGAACTGCAGTGAGGTCATAAAAATAGTCTTTTTTCCCAGGCTTTAAAGATCAGCACTATTTGTCATGGAGCAAAATGGCTTGGAAGTTGAACTTCTGTTCCCACAATTGTATTTAAGAAGTGCTCATGAATCTTGACAGACTTATGAGTGATTGTAAGCAGCTGAATGAAAACAATAGGCCTGCGATAGCCATGGGACATGGGTGGGCCCCGCAGTTCGTGTATCGGCGCTGATGAAGTCTCGTGTGACAGGTAGGCTATGTCAGGGCAGAGCCCCGGGAGCAACGGCGATTTGAGCTTGACTCAGAGCTGCAGCGAGTTTGAGCTTCCGTGCCAGCTATTCTTCAGCTGCTCAAACACTTCAACTGAAGAAATCTGTTAAATAAAGTGCATTTTGCCATGGTGCAAATGCACATCTAAGAAATCTGGCTGTCATAGCTTTAACCCCAACCCCCTCTCTTAGTTCGGAGAGGTATGTATTGCCAGCTCAAGGCTGGGTCAGAGAGAGGTAAATACAGATGGATCCATGTGTATCTGTGTTCATTTATATGTTTATAGTTATGAATATTGTATGAAATAATTATTTCATAATTATAAAATATTGATGAATATAATTAACTGAGGAAAAGATAATTTCTGGAGGAGTTGTCTAGGACTGAAGGTCTTACATGGCCAAGGGCAGAAAAGCTTACAATGGAATGAATTTTCTTGATGCCAGGACTGTGTGTCTCAGAAGATGCAGAAAAGATACTGAAAAGGAGAAGCAGGATATAAAAAAGGGATGAGATGATTGTTGATTGTGGTAGTTGAGGACAGGCTGATAAAGGGAAGTAGCTGCTTATAATTTGCTGCCCACTTACAAATTACAGAGGGAGAGAAATAGCTGTTTTGCACTCCCTGATATGACAAAGCCCCATTTCCATCTGTAACTAACTAAAAATCTACTGCTGTTTTGTAATTCCACCCATCTGAATCAGAATCAGTAAAACATTTTGAGTCTTTCTTTTAAATGCAATTACCTTTGGGTAGAAAAATGTCTCCTAAACTCTTTAAGTGAATTTTCTGGGAGCATATGAAGATCTGTTCTGTACAAAGGAATACTGAAATCTATATTTTAGAATCATGTTGTCAGATAAGTTTCTTTATAAGACATGACAAACTAAATAGTTAATTGCATTGAAAAGGCTTTACGTTTAAAGACCATTATAATATTAAATTAAATATGTATAATTCTAAAGGAAATAGTGTATTGATTGGTAGAACGTTGAGAAGATATTAGTTCTGTAAAAAAAATTTCTGGAAATATATTACTTATGGCTAAATAGCTGTTTATATACAAAATCATCCATAGCCTATGCATATTAAACGCGGTGTACTGTGTCTATAAAGATCTTTCGCAGCTTACTGTTTGCTCTAAACACCGTGTAATGAAGAGTTCTGCTTGTGATGCAATTTTGTGTAATCGAAAGCCCAAATGAAGAAGATGCTTAGTAGGAAAGGAAAAACATGCACAAGCTATAAATAAATGAACACTGAAGTTAGTATGTGAGATACTTTTTATTTCTGCAACATGAAATTGTAATTTCAAAGAAGAAACTGCAAAAAATAGAAAGAAATTACAACCACTGTCACACTCAAAAGGTCTGTGTGACAAAAAGCAGGTGAAACAAAAGATGACATCACAAAAAAGATGTTTTTCCAAGAAAAAAAAAGGCTCTTACCACACTACAAATAAAACTAAAATCCAGTGAAGAATTACTGGCCTTTAGAAACTTTAAACAGTGCAGGAAATTCCATAGCCCAACAGTACTGCACAGGTGGGAAAGGTTGTATTCTATTTATTGCATTTTAATTTCTGTATGAGTCAATGTACATCTTTTTCAGAAGAAGATATGTGATCTGATTATCTGGTAATTCAGACAGCCCATTATGATGTTTAATTTGCAAATGTTCATGACCTAGAACATTTCACTAAGCAGCTGATAGCGCGAGGAAGAGTTAAAGCTGTCGGTGCAGTCCCCTGCTGTGCAGGGAGTCTGTTGGTTGAAGGAGCTGCAGAAGAGTAAGTCAGTGGACTCCTGCTACATCAGCTTGGGATGAAATCGATATGTAGATGAGACCAGATTTTCGTCCCCTGTGTTCTTCAAGGAGATACACACATGGCAAGGATTTGATGAGTGGAATTTCTAGACTATACCAGAGCAGCGCTATAGAAGGACGTAGTACTTTGTATCCTCAAGGAGTAGTACAAGACAACAGGATTAACTCTCAGAGTGTATTCGCTGTGTAGACAGAAACTTTTGTCTACATGATTGGAATAGATAACTGATGTAAGAGCAGATAGTGCAAAATTCTGAGGCAGATTAGTTCTGCAATTTTTCTCGTTACATCCTTTGTCATAAAAATGGATATACTTTATGCCATTTCCTGTTCTTCTTACAGTCATTACACTGGAAATGTTATCACTTTCGATTTGTCCGATTTTTACATTCCTAAGGCCTGTTATAATTATTTTCTCATAATATATTCTCTGTTTCAGTGCCTTTATAAAAAAATTAGCATTGGTAGAGTTTGGTAGGAAATTATATTCTTCCTTGACATGCTAAAGATGGTATTGTTTAAAAGAATAATTAATTATCTTAGAAGCCATTTTCATTAAGACTTAGTTTTAAAAGCTGGTTAAGCATAAGAAGAAGTGGCGACAAGGACTGTTTGTAGATGCTAGGAAGGGAAGGTGCTATATTGCTCTAGTCTGACTTCCAGCATGAAAGAGATCCAGGGATTCTTGCATCTGACTGTACTGTTAGAAAGTCATCTAGCTTTGATCTGCCAGTGGCAAGTGATGGAGGATCTAAGAGAAGCTTTTGGAGAGCAATATGATGACTACTTATTCTGGTGAAAACCAATGAAATTGAAAATAACTGGCGTAACTTCTGATTTGTGGGATGAATTGTCTGTCATAGGCATGTAACCTTACAAAAAATCTGTTAGGAAGTTTAAATCTTTAGAAAGTGATACTAGCTTTGAAGAGTGATTAATTGATAGATATCCTTTGGCTCCTGCTACAGTAGACTTTGAATTTCATAAGCTCTCAGTGTTCAAACCATGTTCCTTATTTCTAGACTGAAGCTATCTAGTTTCAGTTTCCAGATTCTTCATTTTTTACAACCTTTTTGTCTTTATATTATTAAACATTAAAATAATGAGCAAGGATGTCTAATTTTGGTGTTTGCGTGGTTTGTAGGAAGCACAGATTTGGTTCATTTAGGTCACTCAGCACTTTCAGTTCCCACCCCGGTCAGGGTCAGAGGGATTAAAACCTACACAAAATACTTAATTGCCTGCAATTGCTAAAGAATATTAATAGGATAAAATTACATACCGAAGATCAGCAACACTTGCTTGTCTTCTGTACCATAGGTACCTGATGACGGCACAGTCTAAAGATTGTGTCCTTATTGCCCTTGAAATGAAGCTAGGCTATGAGAAATACAGTAATAGATGTGTAACTGATGGTAATGGCATTTCTTTAAATTGTGCGTTGGTACACATATGTTCCTGGGGCTTAATGGTATCCCACTGATTAGATGTGGCTGAGTTATATATTCCTATCGTAAGGCTTTCCGGACAGAATGTGTTCTCACCTATGGTGATGTTACTTTTCCACATCATTCTTCTAACAAACTGGAATATACTTTCATTTTCATGTCCATTGAAAGCAAGCCTTAAAATGGGCTGCCCCCTTTTGGAGACAGTCAGATTTTGTTTCAATGGCTTTTAAAAGCAATTGCAAGGAGAAATACCAATAGTCTAAATAGAGAATCCTGAGCAGAGCAAGCCACTGCAGTGCAGAACATAATTCATAGAAAGCATTTGACAGCAGCGTTTTTGATGATTCATTCTCCTGACTCAGATGGCAGAGAGAACCAGGCATGGGAACAGTGTAGTTTTGCAATAAAAGAATGAGAGGTGCAAGGGCACACTTCTTGTGATGACCCTGGAAGCGATAGCAGGTTATTCTGGTGTCCATTTTGGGCCAGATTGTGATGGGTGGGGGAGAGGGAGGGAAAGCACAATCAGTAAATGTGTGAATACAATATAAATTAGTGAAGGATGTGGGGAATATGTGTAACCAAGTATAACTGATGACTGTTTTTTTATGTTTGGCTGGCAAAGATAATTTCGTTTGCTATGGAGCAATGCAGTTATTGTGTGACATCCTAATTTTTTCTCATAAATTGTTCTATGAGATGGGGGCTGTTCTGCACAAGATTGTTTTCATAGTGTTGTGTCTCGTATTTCCATTACCCTGTGACTAACTAGTGATGAGGTCTGCCTGAAGCTTTACACGCTGCTGACCTGCAATAAAATCTCTCTGCCCCATGAGCACTCTAGTATCTGCCATTGCGGGGTTTTAAATAGGATTATTTTTTCTAGTACAGGAGCGCTGATTTGGGCCTCTCTTGTCTGCCTTGGCTGTGAAGCTTGTTGGATTTTGGTAGCTTGGTGACTGACGCCTGCCCCTTTGTTGAATTTAGCTGAAAGTGTCCTGTTAATTTCAAAGCGTGGGGATGAAAGTGCCAGTGCTCAGACAGGCTTGCTTCTCAAGAAATCCAGCATGATTGCAAATGCAGAGCACAGAATTAGTGTAGCTCTTGGTAACTGGATTCAAACTACCTACCTTCAAAAGACTTGCCTGTAGTGCGGTCTTCCCAGGGAGACCCCGTTTGGGAATTTTTCTTCTTGAGTTGGGGTGGGAGGGAAAACCAGGTGCACTGTGCTTGCAATTTGCAAATCTCCCACTGCATGAGGTCCAGCCAGGTGTGCCTGACAGCCCTCAGCACACACACAAGCGCATGCCTAGTGACATGCTGAGTCGCTGCAGGTATCCTGGAACACTGCAGGTATCCTGGAAACAGAAATATCCATTTTTCAGGGGAATCATGGCCATATTTTTAATAGGGTCAGAAGCCTTTTCCTCATCTACTGTTGAGGAGATCTCCTGTAAAAGGGTGGCCAGGTGTGGGACATACAAGTTACTGCGATTGCGGTGCTCAGGGCCTGGGCAAGGAACAGTCAGAGGTGCTATGCAAGACGTTTTTTACTAAGCCCCAACTTCTCACATTTTTAGTCCCACTGTGTGTGTACGGTGTCTCCTATGCGTGCCTGGCTGCTGATCAGGGCCACCTGCAGCTCAGCTGCCCTGTGGGTGTGCACAAGCTCTGGCTGAGCAACCTGGTGACACAATGGCAGGTGTCCTGCCCCACTACTGGGAGCAGGTGGGACCCTGCTTGGCCAGGGAGGGCCAGTGCCAGCGCTATGGACAGGCATTTCAGATGGAGTGCAAAGTACTGGTATTTTTGCTAGCTACTGCCTCTTTGTGCTGACCTTCAGAGGATGATTTGGGTTTATATATGACCAGTGAAGCACAAGAGGGTCCCTGAAACTCAGGGAGAGTGAAAGTAGATGGAGTGATAAAGGTTTCTCTCCATATTTTAATTTGTTACTTTCACTGCTGCCTCTATGCACACTAACCTCATAAATGCATGGCAGTCTGTAAACTTTACATTGTCTTTCCCTCAAAGCTGGCTTATCCTGGCCAAGGAGTCTTCTGCAAGACTATATGAGTCACAGAAAGTAGCAATATGCTAAGTTAAATACAGTAAATGATTTATCTCCTCTCCCTCTGGTTTGTGTTTTGAAATGTACGCTGCGCGGTTTGATAGCTTCCTACCACTGCTGCCAGGCCACCTGTCCTGCACTGCGTCCAAGTCTTTGTCTCCAAAAATACCAGTGCGGCTCAGACAAACAGCTTGGCAGCCATGCCAGGGAAGACCTTTAAAATTATGAGCTTGTATCGCCAAAACGGGAGAGAAAAATACATTACATGTCTGACCCAACACTTCAGAACTACGGTTCTGAGGGAAATACTACACCATGTTTGAAACACACACACTGAGCGATCAGCCTCTGGAAACAGGCATTGTCTGTCTTCACAATAGTTAACATAGTACTATTGCTTTCTGTGATATAGCCTGAAATTTTTGTCCTTTTTAAAAAGTTTTTGTTCTTGTTTTGTTTTTTAAATCAGTGACTCAGGCTATTAGCATTGGTAGATTAGGCTTTTATCCCTTGCTACAAACCCAGAGCTTTTTCTCTGCTTATGTTTTCTTTTTTGCCTGTTGGTGAAACTATTGTAAGTATGTAATGCCATGTGGTGGCTGCGGACAGACAGTTGGAAGTTTTTGAAGCAGGTTCAATGTAAACAGACAATTAAGTGGGTGACTGACTAAGATTAGGTCTTCAGGAGCAGTAGGGCTACCTCTGTGCTTTTGTTGTACTTGGTTTGGTTTCCGTGGAATTTGCCCATATGTTTCCATACCAAAGCCAGGTAGCAGCACCCTAGAAGGTGGCAGGGAGTGCAGGGCTGGTGGCACCCTCACTGGACAGGACCGTTAGTGCTGAGCCCTCGACTGCCATGGCTGGACATCAGAGCCATCAGAGCCTGGTGCTGTCCCATGTGAGCTGGCATTGCAGTCGCTGGGACTGCAGTCCCTCGTCTTGTGCCGGACATCAAAGAGAGAGTGAGAGAATGGAGCTGCAGTCACCTGGGCTTTATCTGTTGTATGGACAGTTGTAACGGAGCTTTTTTTCTGTGGAGGTGCAGGGCAAAAAGACCCAAGAGGGATGCAGCCCCTGCAAAGTGTCCTTGCCCTTGGCAGCATCATCCTCTGATGCACAGCAGTGAGACTTAGGGGATGACACATCCTCACTGCTGGGCTTTACAGAAGGCACTACTCCGCAAGCTGTCACGATGGGCTACCCAATATCCTCTGGGTCAAGGCCAATATTGATTGTAAGAGAGATGTGGTGAAGCTGCTTTGTAAGTGCATAGCGTTCAAGGGAGGCAAAATGTCTCAAGTTGCTGCCTACGTGCAGGGAGAATAAGGAAGCACGTCTGTTAAAACAAAAGGTCTGTGTTGCTTGTTTGGTTTTGAGAAACTTTCCGTCCTCCCATTGAAAGAAGCCCTTGGGGTGAAAGGAGTGCGGTTGCGAGGGTTTAATATTATTGGCGTCTGTTCCTACCGAGGTTACATAATTGCTGTTTTCCTGGGAAATGAAATCATGGAAATGAAAAACTAAAACCACCAGAGCATAAGCAGACACAACTTTGATTTCAGGCACCTGTCTGTGCCAGTGTTTAATTTGGCACAGGAAATGTAGCATCAAAATGAATATAAACAAGTAGCACAGGAATAATGGCACAACTGGCATTCAGACACCGAGATGTGAGAACAAACACATCCCTTCCCAGCATGGGAAACCTCACGGCACATACAATGTGGAGGATGAGGCCAACATCATGAGCAAGCAAGGAGAGTCTTTTGCAGC
>NW_010414434.1:18173-26013 GCF_000710305.1 Buceros rhinoceros silvestris
AATGGTGGTGGTGGGATGGGGGTTGGGAGATACACTTGCAGAAACCTAACAACCCACATCTTAAATGAATTGGAGGGAGAGAAGGGGAAGCTGCAACCAAAGAAGAGAAGCTGAAAGGCTGTAAGGCCTTTCCTCTGCCTCGCCTTAGTAATTATCTCTTGTTTGCAGAGCTTCCATTAATTGGAATGCATTTCCTAATGAAATTAGGCTGGCAGCCAGTATTCAAGTCTTTTTACTGCTAGGGAAAATTTGTTCTTTGAGCAACTCAGCCATTGATTTTTGTTTGTGTTTTCATTCATCATGAGACTGTTACGTGCCAAAAATTCCATGCTCCGTCATATTGCTTTGGACAGTCTGAGTTATTTGATTTATTCCTTTGCTCAAATGTCTCGAAAATGGAATTGTACAGCAGTGCCCTGTTTGTAGTTACTTTGTTGTATGGTTCTTCCCCTTTTTTCTTTATAACAGTTAGCCTTCCTTTTAACTACCTATCTGTTAGGACAGCATGAAATGCATGACAGTGCAAAGACACTAAGAATACCAAGGGAAAAATTGATAACATTTAAAAAAAATTGGTTAAAGTGACACTTGCATTGCAGGATTTCTTAATTTAAAAGGATCCTCTAGCTTTCCTCATTTATAGGGAGCGCAGGAGCTGGACTATATCAGTACAGAAGAGCACATTTTGAAGAGAGCTCTTTGGCAAAGCAAAACTGGCAACAGTTGAGTTGGAAGGGCTCAAAACCCTGCTCAGATCTCAGACAGTGCTTTGCTTATCTCTTTGAAGAAAGGTGGGACTGGACACAGTAATTACAGCATTATTTGTATGTGGCTTCTTCTTTGCTTCTCCATTCAGGCTGGGGCTGGGTATTGCTCATGTGTGTGCAAACAGCCTGATCTATCTTACTCTGCAGGATACTGTTTAATATATTGGCAGTATCTACAGACATATCTTATCAGTCAGGCTGAATTACTTCCAAGAATTAATGTTTCTGTTACATCCCCACTACACTATATATATCTGTACCGATCACCCTCCATTACAAATATGTATCTTATAAAATGCATGCAGCCATTTTACAACAGGCTTTAAGTAACTGATCTGCTGGTCTCCTTTCTCATTCAGCCCATAGGAAGGATAGTGATCAAGGCTGAAGGTTAGACGAAGAGCGAATGATTTGTCTCCGGCTCAGAATGATCAAAAATATGAGACCGGCTTTATAATTAGTTTTTGAAAAGCAACATGCTTAAGGTTCATGTTGCACTGACTAATGCCCTCGATTTACCTTTACAGATGTGTCTCAACACATTCTAGTGTAAATGGTTGTGAATTAGTCACCTGCTATCTATAGCAACTGGGAATGTGGGGACAAAGTGAGTATCATAGGGCCTGTGACTGAAATCAGGAGAGAAAAAAAACAGCAGTGGAATTCTGTACTTTTTAGGACTTTACTGCAGTTTCTGGGACAGTGACTTTCTTTTCTTCAACTTACTGAAGCTTCCTCCTGTGGGTTTGTATTAACCTGTATGTATGCATGGAAACTCACACAACTGGTGCTACTTACTTACACAAAAAAAGTTTTCTTAGGTGCATTTTAATTCTTTCTCATGATTCAGGTAGGTTTATTTCCTATCCAGAAAGCAAATAGTGCAGTAGCAGACATCTTCAAGAGAAGCTGCACTGAGAAATTATGCTGAGAACCCCCTAATGACATGCATATTGTGGATAATTTAGTGGTGTTGCCGACAAATGCTGATAGTGAGAAAGAAAGACAGCCAGCTTCCCTTAGCTGCTTGGCTGAGGCTGTGGCCTCTTTGTGCAGCTATGACAAAACTGTACGTACAGAGGTTATGTGCTTCAAGAAGGACTGCTGGGCTAGTTTAATGGGATGCTCAATTAGAACAGTTCATAAGAAGAGGCAGCCCTCAGATCAAAATAAAAGGGCCTCTGAGATTATCGAGACAGATAAAAGAGGCTTTAGGGACATCTTTCACTGGAAGATGATGGGGAAGAAAAAGGAGTGTTACAGAGGGTGGTCTTGTAAAGAAAAAGAAAGAAGGGCAGACATATTTGTATCAGGTTGTAACTGTCCTCTGAAGACACATAATAGAAGTTTCCCCTCTCTAGGCATACAGATAACTCCTGCTAATCACTTTTGAAGCAATGTGATTACCAGCTGCCTAGAGTACAATATCAGAACTGCAACAGATATTACAGCAACTTGAATATGCTTTTGGTCATACACTTACAAACAATAGGCATAATTTTCCTGTAGTGCCGTGGTTGATCAAACTCTATTGCAGTGCTCTCTAACAAGTCCTGGCACTTCTGTGAAATTTGCCAATAAACGTCTTAATCAACCATTTCTTCAGGTTATTGATTACTGACCAGCAAATAGTCCTCAGCACATCTTCTGTCTATAATTAAGAAGATAGTCTATATAGTTATTTGCGTTTTTCGCTTCCTTGTGGTCTGGGATGTGGTAGAAAATCTAGCAGGCTGCTGCTCATAGTTACAGTCTTTTCCCGCATGTTATAGAGCACTGGCCACAGCCTCTTCCTAAAATTGTAGGAGCAAGATCAGAAAGTGACACACGGCTTTCATGGATTTCTTCCCTCTCAATCTACAGCTGGTACCTGACTGTCTTTCCATTCACTATGAAATGACTACAGAAAACAAAGCATACAGATGCAGAAGAAAATAACTGCGGGAAGAACAAATAGCATCTTAGTGATGCTAGAAATACATTGCCACAGGGGAATGTGCTGGTTTATGGTTTTGAAATGACCAACTCTCTTTAGGGTCTGAAATTCCATGACTACTGATGTGTTTACAAGAGCAATTCCTGGTTTCTCCTGTGACTGCATTGTCCGTATCTTAAATATCTTATACATAAATATAGAAAAGAGAAATACAGATGCACACAACATTCAGGTGTCTGAGACCGCATTATGAGACTCAACTAACATACAAACAAAGTCCCAGAATAAGATCATGTTTGACTGGTGGAACATTTACTCTTCCCAGCAAATCATTTATTTGCTTTTCATTTTTCTTAATAAGTGGAGAAAGGACATAGATTTGTGTTTTGCCTGCCTGTCTTTCCCATGAGGTGTTTATCTTTTGTAAATAAACCAAAAGGCAATGTTTCGACAGTGCCTGATTGTGAGAACACGAGGTTGCAGCTAAGAGGATCCCTGTAGGATTTTCAACACCAGGCAGTCCTGGGGAGGAGCAGCTGTCACTTCCCTTTGCATAACTGTAAAGCTGCTGCAGAACTGTTTCATGCTACAGCTCTGTGACCCCTGTGAGTGTTACTCGTTTTTGCTGTGACTGCAATCCCCCTGTGCTGCAACGCATTCTCCCACACGTGTGTGTCTGTGTCTGAAACAGGCACTATGGCTTTGTGAAACTTCACTGATTGAAAAGCGGTGAAGGTTTTGAATGAACTGAAGGATGAGGTGAGGACTGATCATTTTGCATTGAGACCCCCCTTCCATTCTTGTGACCTTTTTATGCCTGAGATTCAGGCCATGCAGACAGTGGCCCCTTTTCATTCTTTATTGCTCCAGCATTTTAAGCAGTAGTAGTTTTAGAAGTGTAAAACCCTAGGTTTTTATGCTTGTTCTGAGAGGGTGAAGTGCTTTGCAGGCCTCCAGAGAATATATGTATGGACTTACAGATCTGGGGTAGACTCAGGAAGAGTGCTGAGCAGCATAGAAATGTGGGAAGCCAGAAATATGTTCAGACACGCTTTTATGGTTTGTCTGAATGTCCCCTGTGGGACAGGATCCGAGGGTTTTCTAGGCTTACACAGACATTGTTTTGATATTACAGCACAGAAGGGCTGGGTCTGCTGTGTGTGCTTGTGAGTGTGCATATACTAGCTGTGCCAGGGGCTATGGGCAGTGTCTTTTAAACTCTGCCATGAATAATGAAGTACTCTTTGAGGTTTTTCTGCAGTCCTGCAGGAGGGCATTGCTACTCCCTGTAACCTTTATTTCTCTTCCCAGAAGGAATTGTGTGCAGCATCCAGTATAATGCTCTGTCATCTGGATTACAGGCTGATATTGCCTTGATAGCATTCTCTTCCCCCCACCCCCCTTCTTTTTTAGCGTATGGAAGCTACAGCTTTTAGCAATGGGTATGTCCATCTTGTCCACTGATTTACCACTTTCTCTGTGTCCTCTCCCCTCATTACTCATTTTCTGCAGCATGGGAAGGCTCAGCCCTTCCAGAGCAGAAGAGTCAGGACAAAAGCTGTAGTCAGGCAGCAGGTTTTAACTGGCATCTTGATGCTTTCTGCTGGTGTTTTTGAGGGTGTTTCCCCTGCATTTCTGGGAAGGCTGGATGCTTCACTGGCAGGATTTTTCCTCAGAGGAGTGAGGGCAGGTGGGGCAGGCACAGAAGAGTGCTGTACTACAGCTCTCTTTCCAAGCTGGCCAGCAAGGTTTTAGTACCTGTGGAGCAGCGAACAAGACTGAGCAGCCTATAATTGTTCCTCTGATTCATTCATATGCAGGCCATGGAGAGGCAGACTTGTGTCTCTCAGGGATGTGCTGTGAACACGCCATGGCAGGAGCTGTGCAGTTTCACTGGTAATGAAGTCAATGAGAGAAGCATCTCTGTGTTTCCCTGGGCTCAGATAAGTCATAGGGTAATAAAATGAATTCCTCTCAGTCCTTTTCCCCAGACAGCACACAGCTATGAGTAGTGAGTGATTGCTTTGTGTCCCGCATGTCTCATCCTGAATACTTTTCATTTCATACACTGGGTTACACCTGAGCCTCCTACCTTTTTCTTCACTGATCTTCCATGAAGTTCAAAGGTCCTGCCTGTTTTTCTGTGGCAGGAAGGAAAGCAATGTTGTCCCACAGATCATTTGCTTTTGGCATTTGGCTTTGACAGGCTGTGTGCAGAGGAGTTGAAAGGAGCTGATTTCATTCCCTCTTCATCCTCTCTCAGCTGGTGGGAAAAAAAAGCTGTGTGCTCCTACTCGGGAGAATCATGCAAGTGCTTGAGCAAGCTCCACAATACATGCTACAGATCTCACCGTGGCACCGTGTCTATTGCTGGAAGGAGACCTCCCTGTTCCGTGGTGTGAAATAGAGATACATAAATCCATCTTCAGCAATGCACAATTAGGCATAATGGCAGTGCAGTCAGTAGTAAACTGTGCTTATTTCTGAATTGTGTCAAGAAATGGTTAGCTGGTGGCCCTGACACGAAAGTGTGTGCTTTTGGGGATCTGGTTGTTGTGAATGAGACAGGGGACTGGAGGACAAGGGGACAATTGGTTTCCTTCTGGGGAGAGATGAGCACACTTGAGGAGAGCTGGGCGATCTCTGCTGGTGCTTCTGAGTTCTTGTGTAATGCTAGTACACCCACTAACCACGCTCTCGTCAGTTCTAGCTGGTCATTCATTGTATGTTAGACTAACTTAATGTTCTTAGGGCCTGATTTTAGAAAATACAGAGTGCTTACTGCTGTAACTACAGTGCAGAAAGTTTTTGCTGCCAGTGCAATAGCAGAGAGAATGCTAAGTAGTCTCAAAGAATGAGGTGGGTGGTATCTCAACTGGGATATCCATAATCAGGGGAACTTTTGACCTTACATGTCCTGTGTTTGTAGGCTATGATATTCCTAATTTGCCTGAAATATTCTTACTGTCTCAGTGAGCTCTGTTGGAAAGGATAAGGGAACTATTAGTATTGCATTCACTGTAAAGGGAAAGTGATCCAAACATGAGTCAGTGAGCACTAGATACTAACTTCTACAGTGGATCAGGAAAGAAACTAGAAAATGCAGCATACGCTTACACAAACACTGAATTTTTACAAATGTGCTATTATTCACTGTCATGGAATTCGCATACAATGTGATATATTTACCATTACGTTTTTATAAAACGTGTCTGAAAGTATGTCTCAGAACGAAATTTCATGTGAGGAAAAAAAGGAATTGCTAGAAGTTAGTCTGCAGTCCCTTCCATGCTGCAATAGCCTTTAGCCCTGACCTTCGCATTGATTAGGGCAGAGAAAAGAGGAATTTTATCTGAGGGCTTGTGGTCCCACCTGCCTTGAGCACATCTCAGTTTGGCCTCAGCATGAAAGACTGAACAGGAAAAGATCATTCACCTTCAACTGATGCAAGAAACAAACCTATAATTGTTAAACTCGTGTTTTGGTTTGCAGTGCAGTCTTCAAGTGAAAACTATTGTAAGTATAAAGGTATGTTGTCATAACAGATATTTTTGTAAGTGGTGTAACATTAATGACAGTTGAGATGCACTGGAGGATGAACTATTGAATGAGTTAGTATGGCATGAAAATCACAGGGGTTTTGCTGGATGGGAGAATAGCAGAGAACTTCTTCTCCCCTCAGATATGGGGTGTAAAATTTGCCTGAGCACTGGTAAGAGACGAGTCTCTGCAGTCAGGGAGATGTCACCAGGCGGGCCTTGTCCCGTATGGTTTTATCAATGCATTGTCTGCATTGTCTATCTTAGCCGAACCCAGGACAGCTACGTCATTGTGTAGGTGCAGAGAAGTGTGAGACGTGACAGTGTGACCCACCGTAATGCTGTTTCTCAGTGCATGGTGCACCACTTCTGCATGCCGGGCAGGGAAGACACATGGCCAAGACAGTAACAAAATCAGCAGCACGCCGGATTTCTATTTCTATTTCTTTTTTATTTGAATTTACAAAAGACCTGAAATCCCAGAAGTAATCCTATTGGCTGAAATCACCCTTGCTTGAATGTTGTATTGATCTTACTGTTAGTGACAATATTGAATCATGCACAATTTTGGTCAGGATTTGGCAAAGATTGTACTGATTAGTCTTTTCTATTCTCCTACATATATGTTTCCATTGTTTGAAGTTGGAGGAACAGAGAATGTTGTCTTCACTGAAATTAATTTTTTTAAACATTTGTCTGTGGAAAAAGTACCTTTTTGTGAATTCAGACTTTTTCTTTATTGGTAATAAAAATGCAATTTTCCCTTGCTGATGCTGTCTATGTGGTATACTTTTACAGTATACTGCCGCCATCCTGTTCTGAATACTCTGTGGAAATTGTGACATACTTGCTCAGAAGCCCGTGAGACTTGCAAATCTGTTTTCTGTTTTGTTTTGTTTGTGTTTTTCTCTTTTTAAAATTATGCTGAAGGTGGGTTGCAAAACAAGCTCTCTATCCAAACCAGTTACAAAGCAGGAAATTCTCTTTTCTAGCCAAAGCCCCCTCATCCAGTGGGAATCTGAGACTTTTGGTCAGCTGTAATCCAGACATACTTGAAGCGTGAGTCAAAAATCTGCATTGTGATATTGCTGCCTCCTTTGGCACGTTGAAGCATAGTTTTCAAGGTAGTCTAGATGTATATAATTTCTCATTTCTCACTGTCCCCTTGGCATTGCTGAACAGTCTTTTCCCTACTTCTGCTTAAAAAACAAAACTTGTAATTTATTTGTATGTTCTGTTCCAGTTATACAGGCATGTATCTGTCTTCTAGTCTGGGCCCAAGTTGTTTGCTTCCTGAACTGCTTTCTTTTTGCTCTGCTCCCAGGGGTTCATAGCTGCACTTCCTACAGAAGCAGAAGACTGGAAAACCCTGTAATCCAGAAAAGCTGTCTTCTTTTCTCTTGTTGAAGTAGTATTTTAATGAAAGATCTTCAACACAATGAGCTTTTGGGCCATTTTCCAAAAACATGAACAAAAATTCTACTTTGGTCTTTCATAGTCTCCCATTTACTCTCTGGCTTCTTTCATCCCCACTTTTCCCCTGAAAAGCCGGGTTAAATTGTGTCCTAATAGTTTTGAGTGAATTTCCAAGTCACGGA
>NW_010414434.1:26129-35097 GCF_000710305.1 Buceros rhinoceros silvestris
ATTTTTTAATTTTAAATCCTTGGCTTGGCATTGCCAGATTACCATATGGAACAAGTTCTAATAACCAGCCAAGATATAAATAAATTCAGCAAGAACATTAAGAGAAAAAAACCAAAGAAAACCCTAATCTTCCAAACAGCCTGGCAGGCACCACTTTCATTCCAGTGGGGAAAAGTACCTAGGAAGAACAAATCTCTGCCATTAAATTGACAGTGTTTGAAGTTATATACGAGATGGACTCTGACACAAGATGTTTCCCCCCATGTCTCTGCACTTGTATCGTGCGCTCTCTTACCTTGGCTGTCCCACTCTTCATAGGATGACTGTACAAGAGGTTAGGCAGCACTTTGAAAATTCAGCCTACTTGTTGGGTGGCGTTGCTTGTGTTTTCTGTGCATTGGGCTGTGATTCCTCATTTCATACATCACTGACAGACTGCAGTGGCTCCAGAAAGCCACAATGTATCATATGTGAGCATGCATGCATATAGTGACAAATTTTCCATTGATATTCAAAATTTTGGGAACGTGGGGTTTGTATGGTGATACCACAGACATTTATTTTTGAGTGTCTCCCCAGAGCCAAAGAGTGAATAATGCTTGATAGTATAGTCCGGTGACTGGCCTGTGATACCTTCGTGTAAAATGCAAGGATTTTCTTCAAAGATAGCAGAATCAGAGCCGGAAGGCTATCTTTGATTTAAAACCAATCTCTTCAGACTTTTGCTACATCTTGACCCAATTCTAGGTCTATTGTTTGAAGGTCTGTGTGAGCTGGCCCTCTCTGTGCCACAGCAGTAATGTGGTGAAAGTCTTTTCTTGTGCTCCTTTGAGTGGAAAGCAAGTATTACCCCAAGTCTTCTGAGAATTTGTATGTGTTCCATGGCAGTTACACTGTCCTAAACCACTTCTGAATAATCACTATTATGAAGCAGTTAAAAACCAGTTTGTGATTTATAGTGGTAGTTAAGTTTCAGGGTCAGGCTTACCTGCTCTCTAGTGAGGCTGCTGCCAATGATTCTGTGGAAATGGTAAAGGCTGCCAAAAAATAACGCATGAATGAGCCGCTCAGAGGCCCACCAGTTCACAGCAAAGCATCACTTTCTGTCCAGATGGTAGCAAGTTCAAAGTAGCTGGTTCCCATTTCCACACATCATGGCACAAATCCTGAGGTTTTCAGGACTCTGGAGCTTCCAACAGGGTTTTTGTTAGAGTAAGTGTTTGTAATTTTCATAATTTCTGGAAAAAAATATCTGTACTGCTGGAAAGAAATCTAGCTGAAAGCAGGACCCTGTGCTTTTTTTCCCCCCCACTAGGCTAATACAAAGCTGCTGCTGCTGCATCTTCCTCTGAGTGGCCTCAGCACAACGCCCTTGGAAGTAAGAATGACTCATCTTGATGGGGGTCTTCCTGTTGGGATATTGGAAATAAACACAGTTACTGCAGGGGACTTGAAGTACAGTCATTTGGATGATGAAACTTGAGGCATTGCTGGGCAAGAAGAGGCTGCAATCAGAAAGCTGTCAGAGGCAGCAGAGAAGCCCTGGGGGAAGAGACGAACAGAGTAATAAGATATGTCCAGAATGTTATGCTGTTGACTTAAAATATTGTGGAAATAGAATATTGGCTCTCAGTTAAATCATGCAGAGACTTGGAAAAGGACTCTGAGAAACACACAGGCCTTGTGCAGGATTGCTGCAACAAATGAGCCAAATGCTGCAGCTTAGTGAAGGTCCTTGACAGCCCTACAGCAGTAAGCAGCCCGTGTCGCACTCTCCACCCTGTGTGTACAATAGCTGTATGCTTCAGGTGTGGTGGAGAGCAAATAAATAGCAGGACTGCTCTGAACAGTCAGTCCTAACTTCTTGCATTAAAACCACATCTCTTACCTTCCTTCGTCCTGGCCCTGTTGAGACAGAAGTGAATCCTTATGAATTTCCATATGGAAATATCTTCATATGTAACAGACAGTACATATGAGGCAGATCTGTGCTCATATAATGATCATTTATTCATTATTTAGGGGTTTCAATCAGTCCATTTAGAGCCATTGCTCATATGAGCTACTGAATATTCAGGGTCGTTAGATGAAAGGCTGATAGCAGATTTTTTTTTTCGGCACATACATTTCGCTGTATTTTTTTCCCTACCCAGAGCTATTGCTAGTCTGGGGAAACTATGATTTTACAAAGAAACATTTCTAATCAGTAGTGGAGTCCATTACGTGAAGCTCTGCTCTGCTCAGCTTGATGCCTTGTCCTGCCAGTTTCTTCTGCCCTCTACTAGCCTGCCCGACCCTCTCCACGGGCCCCTGGGGTGGGACAGAGTGTGTATGGCAGTACACAGGACAGTGGGCTCCTCTGTATCGCCAGAACAGCATTTCAAACTTGATCTTGTGGGGAAAATCTTTGCAGAAGATGCAAATATTCAACTTTTTTTTTTTTTTTTTCCTTAGGATGGGAACATTAAATCCTGGAATGTTTTCTTGGCTTCTAGGGACTGATTTCTGGATGTTGTACCATAAAAGAAATGGCATGATTCACATTCTGGGAAAATGTTTTCTGTATCCATTGCAAAGCAGGCTCCTAAATCATGGCATTAGGCCTGCTGAATGTGTGCATTAGCTAGAAGATGGTTATGTAAAACCAAATCAGATTTTATTATAAAATTCTTGGTCAACAACTACTGGTCTCCTCTTTCCACGTGTTAGAAGAAACTTGTGGCAGATATACGTCATGGAGGGTCATTCCAACAGGATGCTTCTCTTCAGCCTGTTCTGTTGCATTGCCAGGCAGTGCTTTGAGGATTCATCCAGTGTCAAGAATGAGAATCTAGAACTGAAGAGAAAATGCTTAAGCTTCATAATGTATAAAACCAATGTACAAGGTAGTGCTGATTCTGAAACACACTTGTGCCAGAATGCTAGGACCACATCTGTCTGGAGGGAGGGAGGAGAAGGGTGCTATGATGCGGTAAACCACTCTAAAATCAAGCCGAACTTCCAGTGTGCTTGTATGCCAGGATGCAAGTGCTCTTGTGCTGTTAATATATGCACAACATAATGAGTATTATTACTATCGTTAATCATTTTCATTATAATTAATGTAGCTACAGTGTAAGCCTAGTGAAAAATGAGAGTTAAATAAAGAACAGAATAGGGATAACACAATCATTGTATCTCAACAAAGCCTAGTGCCGTGGAATTCTACCGATCCCTGTACAACAGAAATACCCATGATGTCAGCCAGCAAGTGCAGTTGCATGGTCACAATGTTAAATAAAGCTCTATGCTTATATACTAATCCCAGCATCACAGAAAGGCTGGGGAAACTCAAACATCACTCATAAAAACTTTGACAGCTTGGCAAGTCAGAGATATAAGTGATTCATCATAGTCCCCCAATAGTTTCTTTAGATAAGATTTTACATCTTTTTTAACTCATGAAAATACATGAGGATACATGTCTCAGTCAAAGATCTGTTTCATTTGTGTTTAAAAATGGGATTCTTGCTCTTTTCTCTGTAAATGATCCTGCATCATGCTGTTATTAAATAAAAATGCACTCTACCACGCAAGTTGGATGCTTATGATGCAGTTTCATTTCTGAAGTCTTGTTTCTTAAATATTTCATTGGTGCTTCTATTTGAAATCTACCTCGCCATAATTTATATTTGAGGTATTCAGCATTATCTTACAGTGTGGAATTCAAATTTACATTCATCAGAAATTCTGAGGAGAAAACCTTTGTAATAATGCAATTTCATATCATGTCTCAGTTGATTGTGGAGTTTAATATTTTCATGGAAGAATCTTTGAAAGCTCGTATAACACAAGCTTCCTTTTTTTTTTTCTGGCATAATTAATTTTATGGCAAGATGTGAAAGATACATTTTATTTCGTGTACTCAGAAATACTACACTTCTAAGCTTTTGCACGCTAACCTTTTCCAATGCCAAAACTTGAAAAAGCTGTTGAGAAAGACTAAAAATAATGCCCCAAACTTCAGATTAAATATACTCCAAAGTAGATGAAATTTTGACCAATAATGTTCTATCCCAGTTCAAAGGCAAAACTTTTCTTTAAATGCCTTTAAAGCAATATTGAGAATTTTTTGTGGTTTTGGTCACCATTTAAAGCAGGAACATCTATGTTTGTCTTCTTCGAGCGGGAAAAAGAGAAATAGTGTTCTAGTACAGGATAAAATATTACTTCTTTCAGGTGTACGTGTTATGTAGGCCACCAAGGGAAAACACTGCATATGGAAAATGGATGGATCTGAAGAAGCAAAAGGAGCACAAAGCGACGTTGTATCTCTCAGGCCCTTCCAACTCATTCGCGCAGTGCAACTTGAACGTCAGTAGCACGTTGGATAATTGGTATTGGCAAGTGAATGGCATTTCTATGCCTACATCTTCCAGATTCTCTCAAACTATTGCATCCCAGGAGGACTAGGAGAACAGTACAGGAAAGGGTTAAAATAACTAGGTTTTTATATAAAATGTTCATTTTTGCTATCTAAAAGGAAGAAAAAAATGCAAATGAGGACTTAATTTTCTCTATTTTTATTGAAGCGACATGTAGCAGAGGACTTGGTTTGAGATCTCGTGAACTAAATCTTGAAATACCTTACCTCCAGGCACTGTGGGTTCTACCTGCCCCATTACTTTGTTCTCATGGTATAACTGTCTGAAACGAAGACCCTTTGGCATCTCAGGCTGTGAGCACTATTTATATACCGTGCCTGTTTCATCGTTATGACATCGGACAGGCTGTAAGCAGAAAGAAGTGTTTTGTTACCCAGATTTGTATGGTGTTGTTTTGGGTTGGTTTTTTTTTCAAATCGTAATGACATATGTATTGTAATTATTGATGTCTACAGAGAAATGAAGATCAGCTGCAGTAATAGTTATTGAATTCACGCAGTATCTAGCATGTAGTTTCTAAGCAACAGGTTGGCCTATATATTTTGGCAAGCAATAACTAGTTATTGCTTGCCAAAATCAAATGGGAAACAGAAAAGTCTCTGAAATAACGGAGGTGAAATCGGTAGGGATAGTAAAAAGGAACAGATGCTTGTACTGCTGTTCCTATTGAAAATGGTCACGGTACTCCTCATCTATCTCTGAGAGAGGAGAAATTGGCCTCTCGGTTGGTTTATTTACTGAACATAAAGGTGTATGTGGTTTAAGTCTGTTCTGCAAATGTTGCCACAATGGAAAATCTTAAGTTACTTTTTATACCTTGACCCTTATAAACAAATTAAAAGAACATTTAAATAATTGTGTGTGTGTGTGCGCGCAACACTTTCATGGTAACAACTGTAAGAATAAAAAAATAAATGTATTTCCAACAACTTTCATATGATGTCACCATCTTGAGCGCAGTACTCCTGACTTACATGAGCGTCATAATGCAAACACGGAAGTGTTCACTCGCATTTTTTCAGACATTTCTTTAAGTTATACAGCAGGAAGGGAAGGAACTACTCAAATATTGAAACAAGAAGAGGCTGCTAGTTTTAAACAAGAAAAAAACTATTTGCAGAAGTATAACTTTCCACTAGAGATTTTTAAAATAAACCAAATTCATCTGAAGTTTTCAATACATGAAGGATGGAAGCAGTACCAGTAGTCTCATGCAGTACTCGGAAAGGTTCAACTCTCTGTCTCTGTGAAGGATCTCTTGTACATACTCATCCACAATTTTTATTAAGAGATTGACTGCAATTTATGGAATAAACCATTCAGGGCAAATACATTTTGACTGTTGATCTCACTGAGTGGCTGCTAGACAACGGGAATTGGAGTTGAACAGAATGCCTTTCCTCCATCTTCTTTGAAGAAAAAAACCCAACAATTTACAAGCTTTTCAGTTTTTCTTCTGCTTCCCGTCTCTCAAATGTTTCATAGAGAACACCACAAACTGTGTAGAATAAAAGACAGTCTTACTATATATATATATAAAAATAGTAGCACCAACTGCTCAAATTATTAAAAAATGTCAAACCCTTTAAATTTATAATATTCTCCTCGATGGTTGCACGAGGAAAACCAAAAAATCCCTCTGTTGAACAGCATTCAGCAAAGGAAAATGGGCAATGCTTTACAGAAAGGTAGGCCAAAGTAAACAGGGATGGGGGAATCTTGTGGTTCTGAAGACCGAGAAAAAAAATTGAGCTTCAAGGTTGATTTCATTGGAAAAATATTCCACAAGAAAATTTGCAAGTTATTTGTAAAATTGTAACTTTCCACTAGATATTTTTTTAAATAAAACATGTTCATCGTGAAGGTTTGAAGCGAAGCAGTGCCAAGTCTCACAGAGTACTCAGAAAGGCTCATTTTGAATGAAAAAATTTGCCAAAACTTCCTTTCAATTTTCCCTTAAACTCTCAATGTTTCTGTACGAAGCCTGATGGAAGGGGGAGGAGGAAAAAGGTAAAAAGAGTACTTCTCAAAGTTTCTGCCAATTTTTTTCCAAGAGTCTCTCCTCTCTGCTTAGAGTAGGAGGGATTCATTCTGGCAAACTTTGCTACAGCCTCAGGTGCCTACCTCTGAGCTATTCTTGCTTCCCTGTGTGATCCGTGGAGAAAAGTCGGCTCTTTTAAGGCGTGACTCATGTAATCTATTTCAAACACCTACTCTCGGATAAGATGTCCATATAGGAGCCAAGGGTGTCTGGCTCAGAAGTGTGTGTCTACACTTGGCCAGATGAATCTTACCCAGTATGTCTATGCTGCAGACTGCCAAGAAACGAGATAAGTTTAGCTGTATAGAGCTCAGGGCTGTCACAGCAGAGGTTTTAAAAGCTAACAACTCAGATATTTCTGACTCTACAATGTAGTTCTCTGTAAGACAGTGTCCACCTGAGATATCAGAGTAACTCAAGCGCTTCAGGCCTTTGTTTTCCTTGGTGCTGTCCTTCACTGGGCGTTGTGGTGCATAACCATCATGCAGTCAGGAAACTGGAAACTACCCTGTGAGCCATGTGGGACTAAGGAAACCAGGGGATACCTGTGTATGCATGGTAAAGAAATATCCAGTAGGATTTAGGGGTGATATGAATTCTGTACTGGTGAAACTTCTGCTCTTGACTGAGTCCAGTTATGGTGCAGATGTTTTAAACGCCTCTGAAATCCTTCCAGCACAGTCAGAGGTCCGGACATGCTGCCTGTCAGTAGAAATGAAGAAGATCAATCTTTTTATTTTGCCAAAGAGAAGGTTAGCACATTACTTTATTGTGGTTTAAGAGTCGCTACACAGTGACATTTCTGATACAGGATGACAATTTAATCTAGTGAATGAAAGTGTGATGCTACTCTATCTCTAAAGTAAAACCAGATTAATTCAGGCTACAAAAAGGAGCATATTTTTTTACAGCAAGGCTAAATAACTGCTGGAATAACTTTATCTAGGAGTTTTATAGGTTCTTCTTTCCCTTGAAAATCCTTTTTAATCTAGATATGATACAGCACAGTAAACTCTTACAGCGTTAATGAAGGAATTAAACAGTGAAATGTTCTGGCCTGTGAAGTGAGACTCTAAAGATAGCCCTTCTGGGCGGAAAGCTGGTTAATGGGCCAAACACAGCATCAGATCCCAACATCTCTCAGTCCTGGAAAATCTGAGTTTCAGAAAGGGCTGTGCACCCTTTCCCATTTCCAGTATGATCACTGGATCATCTGGTCCTATCTTCCTCACATTCTGTTCCTTTAATAAGGTTTTTGATCTGAAAATGGGCACAGTGAACTAGCTTCCTGTGAGCTGCACTCGTCACACAGAGATGTCGGTAAGGGAGTGGTAGAAGCAGTGTGCTCGAGTTGAAGGTCATGACTGCAAGGTATGTCCCAGGCTCAGGTTCAAGGTATTTTACTTTTACTACTATTTCTCTGCTGGATTTTTCCCAACCTTATGTTCCAAAATAACTTTGGTAGGTCAAATATAATTCTCTCATTTAATTTTGATAGAAGAAGATGAATACCTCTCTTTAACTCCGGTCAACAAATACAGATCCCCTTGTCTGTCTTTGCTTCTTATAGTGAAAGAAATTTGAATTCTTACTTTGCTCCACTCTTTTGAGGATGCCCTGTTGATAGCTAAAATTATAGAATACACACCGTTGCCAAAGCTTTGTTATTAAATGATAGGTACTTCTCTCTCCTCCCGCCCCCCTTTCCCAAAGCTCACCTCTGTATCTTCAGTGCCAGCACTAATGTGAATTTGTCTCTCTTTCTTGCTCAGACTTTATCAAGGCTGAGTAAGATTTTGGCCACACCTGAATTTCTCATCCCATCAGCTAAATATGTTTTGCCTTTGAATATTTTTGGCTTAGGCAGAGCTCCAGTGTTTCTGTAAAAAGGCACAGAATTGCAATTCCGTACAGTCCATTTTGCTTTGTAGGTATTCCTGTTTGGGGTATGTCCTCCCTTCTCTGGTCAGAGTATGCAGGGCACACATCTGAGATGAGCTGTGGAAGTTTCCTATAATGTGTTCTCCTACCTTTACCAAGAGGGTAAAAAATTGAATACATCTTGGAAAACGTATTGCAGCCAGAGTCCACAGCCCCTAGAGAAATGTGAAAGCACTGACTGTATGAACTAGTTTCTGAAACTGAAGTTTATTTTAGAGTGGAAACATCTTTTGGTTTTTGCACAATTGGATTTTCTACTCTGTAATTAAATAAAAGAGCTTCACGGAAAGCAGAAGCATCTTAAAGAAATGATGCATTTTATAGAAGAAAAAAACCTGTCATAGTTAAGATTTAAATTTTTTCACTGATCTCATCCATTTCTCTTTGACAGAATGGCAGTACGAGTCGTCCAACGCTCTCGCAGCACTCTGATCTGCAGAGCTGAGAGGTTTTGAAAAACATCTCATCTAGAAATCAGACCTCTTGCATAAAGGCTTTTGGATGACACTGAATCTTACAGCTGTGTCTTCAGGAAGGACTGCTGCAACATGGAGTGAAGGTA
>NW_010414434.1:35257-37150 GCF_000710305.1 Buceros rhinoceros silvestris
TCCTCTGCCCTTCCAGGCCCACTCACCCGTGTGTTCCTGCTTGTCTTGTTCCGGTCCAGTCTCTCACACCTCCTGGCTGCTTGAGGGCAAGCCAAGGTTTCGGTTCACCTCCTGCCTCCTGCTCAGGAGCAAGGAGGTGGATAAATTTTTAACTAAGGTCCTTTCTTTATAGTTTCTGTTCCTAGGGGCCCTCTTTTTCCTTGCCAAAATATCTTTTGATCTACTCCTCCCAGCCGAAACATTCATGAAATGTGCATGACTCTTCACAATGCTCTTACTCCTTGCTGTCAGCTTTGAAAAAGACGATGATGCCGATAACTGAAATCTGCTGTGATGTTGCTGTGGTATGAATAACACTAGAGCTTGACTTTTGGAGTGGTTTTCTAGTAGAGAAGGGCTTGCATTTCTACACTTTGTGAGTATAATATTGACAAGTCATATAATGATGTGTAATTGAAAATAAAATTAGGAGATGTCATGTATTCCTTTTATAATCATATATAGTAATTTCATAAGGGATATGCGTGAATTAAGAGGATAGATTTAAGAGTCCGGTGTGATAAGAAAGCAGTTAAACTTCCCAGTCTGCAGGTTTTAAACTCTCAAATTAAACATATACTGTACATTTCGCACTGTGTTAAAAAAAGTGTGGTGGCTACATGATAACTTTGGAGAGTGTTGCAAATTGCACCATTAAATAAAATCTTTGCATTTAGGTTTGTAACTATTTGTTGTTCTGTCAAAAAATAACTGCATTTTTACTCCTGCTTGCTTCATAGAATCAGTTCAGATTTAGGAGAGGGACTTAGCTTGTCTGTTTAGCTTGCAAATTATTAGCAAAGACTGCTAGTAACATGGGAGTCATCTATCCTAAATTTGATGACTAAGCCTTAGTCAATTCCCTTCCGTTTTTAGGCAATGAAGTGAAGAGACGACTCCAGAAGGTGATACCTCTCATGCTAAGTCATCTCAGATAAGGGAGATTAATTGCCCTTTATGGGTGCTTTTTTCGATAATCAGTAGAAAGGACTAGCCTAGGGTCAGATATTTCTTTGTTTCTTTATTTGTCTTTGTTAGGCATCGCAAAGAGGGTTTTGTCATAGATCAACAGAACAGCTTTCGGGTCATGTTAATTTTTACAAGATAAGGTAAATTGGTGTAATTGCAACTCTTTGTGCTAATACGCTTGTTTTTCAATAGTAGTAGTTCAGGGAAGGGAAAGAAAAGGAGCAAAACCTTGAAGTGACCCAACATAGTGTTTCCCAGGTTGTTTGCATGTCCCTCACAGCAGCTGTAGGAGCCCTTTAGACACAGAATTGGGTCCAGAAGTGGCTCATCAAGTTGCTCAGGAGCCAAACGCACCTGAACTGCAGTGAGAGGCTGAAGGAATCGGTGAAGCAGTCAAAGGGTGGGTATGGTATATAGTAGTGTATACGGACTTAAAGAACAATTAAAGAAATGACAGCCAAAGTCTTCTTGGTGGAGGTGAATAATATTACAAGGGATAAATGGCTACAGCGAGGCTTGGAGGGCTCAGACTAGGTGGAAGGAGAAGCCTTGTCACCAGGAGGGTGGTGCAGCACTGGGACAGGTTTCCTAGAGTGGTTGTGCACTCCCTGCCCTTTGGGGTTTTCAAGACTGAAGTAGACAAAGCCATGGCAGAGCTGCTCTGGTGCTCTCAGCACTCCTCCTTTGGGCAGGAGTCTGGTCTGGGTGACCACCAGAAGTGTCTTCCAACCACCACCCCTTTTTCTTTTCTTAACTCTAAGAAAACCAATCTCTTCTTATGTAGCTCTACCCTCAAAATCTTGATCCTAACCCCAGTGTCCTGTTCCCAACCCTGCTGTGCTTCTGCCCTTGTGAACTGCAGGCAGGTGTCTGCAGCAGATCCTG
>NW_010414434.1:37252-49944 GCF_000710305.1 Buceros rhinoceros silvestris
AAGTGTCTGTGCAATATGGGGGTACGTTGCTGTTGTTCCCAGCTCACAGGTCAGTTACAAATTTCTGCTAAAATCAGTATAGCATTCACCTTAGGGGACTGCCGTGTGACAGCTATGTTCAAATCCCTGCTATGCTCAATATCAATGACGCACCTGAAATTACATTTCCCATATATAATGTGGGTGTGCTTTAACAGTTGGCCTGTTTTCTGGTCTTTTTCTGGGGAAAAATCAGAAACAAACAGTCTTAAAGACCTTCTGAGAGTCTGTTTTCCCCAGCTGGGAAGCTGGTTTGTAGGATGGGGATAGCTAATGCTTTCTCAGCTCTAGATGCAAACTGCAATTGCAGAATCATAATTTCCTGTTGGGATAATGGAACTAGACAGTACTCGTTTTAAAAAATAAGCTGTTTTGCAGGCCTTGTTCCTTTGAAACAGTAACTACTTACAAACTTTGAGAATTTTTGAGGAAAATTTCTCAAAGGTAAGAAATATGGAACTGGAAAGTGCTATTTTATCATTGCTTTTTAGCATGAAAGGGCACCATAAACCTTCCATAGCTTGCATTAAGTCATTTTGATATTGTCTTCTGTCTCATTAATCCCAACCATTTTAGATGATATAGAGGAAATATCCCCTATGAAGTCTGAAATAGAGGATATTTTGGAGGAAACAGTCTAGGAGGTTCCTGGATTGTTTGGAAGATAACTTCCCAACTAGAGAAAGCTCCCTGCTAGATCTGTTGTTGGTGAACGGAGAAGGACTTCTGGATGATGTGAAGGCTGGAGGTGTCTTGGACATAGTGATCATGAGATGGTAGAGTTTGCAGTTGTTGAGGAAATAAGGAGGGGGATCAGTAGAACTGATACCTTGGACTGCCAGTGGGCAAATTTTGGCCTATTTAGGAGACTGGTTGATAAAGTCCCTTGGGCAACAGTCTTGAATGCCAAAGAAGTCCAGGAAGGCCGGACAACCCTTAAGAGGGAAATCTTTAAGGCATAGGAACAAGCTGTCCCAGTGTGTTGTAAGATGAGCTGGCGGGATACAAGACCAGCCTGGCTAAACAGAGCTTTTGCTGAAACTCAGGAAGGAAAGGAAAGTCTACGGCCTAGTTGTTGAGGAAATAAGGAGGGGGATCAGTAGAACTGATACCTTGGACTGCCAGTGGGCAAATTTTGGCCTATTTAGGAGACTGGTTGATAAAGTCCCTTGGGCAACAGTCTTGAATGCCAAAGAAGTCCAGGAAGGCCGGACAACCCTTAAGAGGGAAATCTTTAAGGCATAGGAACAAGCTGTCCCAGTGTGTTGTAAGATGAGCTGGCGGGATACAAGACCAGCCTGGCTAAACAGAGCTTTTGCTGAAACTCAGGAAGGAAAGGAAAGTCTACGGCCTATGGAGGAAGCGTCAGGCCACTAAGGAAGACTACAAAGGTCTTGTGAGGTTATGCAGGGAGAAAGTTAGAAAGGCCACAGCCCGGCTAGAACTTAATCTAACCACTGCCATAACAGACAATAAGAAATGTTTCTATAAATATATCAGCAACAAAAGGAAGGCTAAGGAGAATCTCCATCCTCTACTGGATGCAGGGTGAAACATACTGACGAAGGATGAAGAAAAGGCTGAGGTACTGAATGCCTTCTTTGCCTCAGTCTCTAAGCGTAAGACCAGGCGTTCTCTGAGTGCCCAGCCCCCTGAGCTGGATGACAGGGATGGGGAGTAGAACGATTCATGAGGAAAAGGTCAGTGACCTATTGCACCACTTAGAGGCGTACAAGTTTATGGTGCTGGATGGCATCCACCCAAGGGTGTGGAGAGAGCTGACAGAAGTGCTCATCAAACCAGTTTCCATCGTTTACCAGCAGTCCTGGCTAACCAGGGAGATACCAGTTGATTGGAGAGCAGCAAATGTAATATCTGTCTATAGTAAAGGCATCTGGATTACTACAGACTTGTCAGTCTGACTTTGGTCCCTAGGAAAGTTATGGAGCAGATCTTCTTGAGCGCCATCATGGGGCACATACAGGACACCCTGTTAGTCTGACCTCGTGCTGCGGAAAAACATGGAGCAGCTCACCTTGAGTGCCATCACATGGCACATACAAAACAATCAGATGATCAGGCCCAGTCAGCATGGGTTTATGAAAGGAAGGTCCTGCTTGACATACTTGATGTCCTTCCATGACAAGGTGACCCACTTAGTGGATGAGAGAAGAGCTGCGGGCATTGTCTGCCTAGACTTTAGTCAAGTCTTTGACACTGTTTCCTACAGCATTCTCCTGGAGAAACCAGCTGCTCGTGGCTTGGACTGGTATACTCTTTGCTGGGTAAAAACCTGTCTGGATGGCTGGGCCCAGAGAGTGGTGGTGAATGGAGTCAAATCCAGTTGGCAACTGGTCACAAGTGGTGTTTCCCAGGGCTCAGTGCTGGGGCCTGTTCTCTCTAATATTTTTGAGTTTAACATAATCTGGATGAGAGGATCAAGTGCACTCTCAGTAAATTTGCAGATGACACCAAGTTAGGTGGATGTGTTGGTCTATTTGAAGGTAGGGAGGATCTACAGAAGCATCTGGACAGGCTGGATCAATGAATTTAGGCCAATAGTATGAGATTAAATAAGGTCATGTCCCAGGTCCTGCACTTGGGTCACCAACAACCCCCTGTAACGCTACAGGCTTGGGGAAGAGTGACTGAAAGCTGCCCAACAGAAAAGGACCTGGGGGTGTGGGTGACAGCTGCCTGAGGATGAGCCAGCAGTGTGCCCAGGTGGCCAAGAAGGCCAACAGCATCCTGGCTTGTATCAGAAATGGTGTGGCCAGTGGGAGTAGGGAAGTGACAGTCCCCCTGTCCTCAGCACTGGTGAGGCTGCAACCTGAATACTGTGGCCGGTTTTGGGCCGCTCCCTACAAGAAGGACATTGAGGTGCTGGAGTGTGTTCAAAGAAGGACAACGAAGCTGAGAGCACAAGTCTTATGAGTAGCTGAGGGAACAGGAATTGTTTAGTCTGGAGAAAAGGAGGCTGAGGGGAGACCTTATCACTCTCTACAAACACCTGAAAGGAGGCTGTAGTGAGGTGGGGTTGGTCTCCTCTCCCAAATAACAAATGATAGGACGAGAGGAAATGGTCTCAAGTTGTGCCGGGGGCAGAGTTTAGGTTGGATATTAGGAAAAGTTTCTTTACAGAGAGGATGGTCAAGCATTGGAACAGGCTGCCCAGGGAAATGGTGGAGGCACCATCCCTGGACGTATTTAAAAGACACACAAATGTGGTGTTTCGGGCCCTGGCAGTGCTGGGTTAACGGTTGGACTTGATGATTATAAAGGTCCCTTTCAACCAAAATGATTCTGTGATTCTGTGATACAAACAAATGCCACTTCTTTTGAATGTCATTGCTTTAATTCCTCTTCATATTGAGTTCAGTCTGGGAAATAATATTTTTTCCTATTGAAAAGATTGTAAAATGGGCACAGCTTTTTAACAGTAGAATTATATCATTTATGTATTATATTTGCTATATTAGTGGCATCATCTTTTTTGACTTCCAGGCTAATCATAGTACAATGTGTATTTTAAAATATACCACTTTATTGTGGCTTGAAGGATTGGAGAACTTTTCTGAAAGAAATCTTGAGTCTTTCTCTTCAATGGTCGATCAACTTTGTAGACTGTTCTAGTTACGATTTTATATTTGGTTGATTTTAAACTGCATTTTTTATTTTATTGATCTCTCCAGAGACTATACAACTTGCAGATCCCTAGAAATGTGCTGTGGTACTGAACATTTTGCTCGGTTTCCAGCAAATAAAACCAGTAAAAATGTGTGTACCTTAAGGGCAAATAGGAATCTTGGATTATCTGTGTGCTCTAAAATTCGAGAATACTGGAAGTTTTCCTCTTCAATTCCCTTTTCTGAGCTTCGTCGATGCAGTTCCACAGTAATCTGTCTGTCACACACACTTTCTTATTTCGCTGTGTAAAGATCTCTCTTGTACGGAATTATTCAGGCTTCAGAAAGACAAAAAGAAGCAGAGGTGGCATTTTTTTTTTATATGCCTGGAGGGATGTATTGGAGGATGGTGAAGGAAGCCAGAGCCCTCCCTGGGTGCCAGCAGGCTAAGGGAGTGGCAGACGTGCTGGAGGACAGGGCTGCTGTTCAGAGGCACCCCGGCAGGCTGTCCGAAATGGCAAAGTCTGCCGCCGGGGATGGCATAACCCTGGAGGCCATCACAGCCGGAGGGGTATGAGGACAAGGCTTGTAAGGCTTCGTTTGGAGTCCTGTGACAGTGAGTGCTCAAAACCAGATGAAGATGTTGTGGGAAAACAACGGAGAATGGGGAGGTGGGAGAAGTACTGCTTCTTGGATTTTAGCTCAGGCCTTGACACGAAGAGCATCCATGAAGTGGCTACGAAGCGATTTGCTGATCCCGAGAATGGAATGCGGTTGCCACGGGTAAGGCCCACCCTGGCCAGGCAGAATGTGCTGGATCTTTGAAATGGAGAACGGGGTAACACGAAGGTGATACAGCCCTTCTCTGTTATCAAGATAATGACGGACTGCTACGATAAACTGCATAGTTGCTATCAAGAAAGATGGATCGCAACTGCTGTGCCAGCAAAAATGGTGAAATCGTGTCTTTGAGCTGAACTTTGCTCATTATGATGTCATTATCACACAAAACCACACCTCCATGCCAAAGGCACCCGCCGCCAAGGTACGACCACTCCCCACTGGGCATGTGCCCTATGTTTTATCATCTGTACCTTTAAAGGTGAAGTGAGAGATTTTTAATCCAATCAGAACAAGAAGAATCTATGACTACAGTAATTCAAACTCCACCTAAACATATAGAAACGGTATAAGAAGTGGTGAATGAAAGGGGGATTTTGGGCACGAAGGTGATACAGCCCTTCTCTGTTATCAAGATAATGACGGACTGCTACGATAAACTGCATAGTTGCTATCAAGAAAGATGGATCGCAACTGCTGTGCCAGCAAAAATGGTGAAATCGTGTCTTTGAGCTGAACTTTGCTCATTATGATGTCATTATCACACAAAACCACACCTCCATGCCAAAGGCACCCGCCGCCAAGGTACGACCACTCCCCACTGGGCATGTGCCCTATGTTTTATCATCTGTACCTTTAAAGGTGAAGTGAGAGATTTTTAATCCAATCAGAACAAGAAGAATCTATGACTACAGTAATTCAAACTCCACCTAAACATATAGAAACGGTATAAGAAGTGGTGAATGAAAGGGGGATTTTGGGGAACAGAAGACCACCATTGAAACTTTGGGATCGGTCGACAGGCTGAGCCTGTCGTCTCCCCGCCCCCATAGGGACGCCTGTTGGGTAAGAGCTCTGTGTTCTGCGCGATTAAATACTAACATCAGGCTAGCTATTACATAATTATCAGTGTTTAGGTTTGCTCGTATATTTAGTTTTGTATGTGTGTGTTTAGTGTTCGTTCTAAATCCATTTTGCAGTCAATACTCATCACCAGTACCATTCAAACCTGCAGTTTGTCACGTGTTTACACAATGAAATTATATTGTTGATTTAATACTGAAGGGATTTGTCTTTGCGATGCTGCTAGTGAGGGTCCCTGAATAGGTTAGGTGGGTATCCTCCAACCCTGTGGGCTACCAAGATGGACTTTGGTTTCAGTGACGCTGCCAGCGTGAGCCTGGCAGGCTGGAGAAGTTGTAAAGAACCCGGGGAGGTTCCCCTTTCTCCCTGACAGGAGTGTGGTAGGCAGGTTGGGTGTCAGGATTTCGTCTTTCTTGGGTAGCTAGTGGACTGGACAAATTGTAAAGGGTTTGGAAAACCGCCCCTTCCAGGCCAAGAATTTTAATAATCAGCTCTATATATCTTCGTGGCCTCCCTTTTCGTGACAGATGTGTTCCAGATAGCTCTATAGACTCCACATCTTAATGCAGCAGGATGGTTATGAGTGATATCCATTGCGTGTGCAGAACGGCACCTGCAGGAGCGTGCTCTTAAACCACAGGTGTCCTCAGCAGTTTTTATATAAGAACAACAGAGCGGGGAAGACAGCAAGCTATGGAAGTTGAGTGGAGAGGGTAAGGTCTAGTCGTTCTGGAGTCTAAAGCAGATTTGCATGAGCAGCCTGCCTGCTACAGCTCACAGATGTAAGGGGTGATGCAGTCAGGAGATTTCTGTAAAGGGGAAGGGAACACTGGAGACGTGAAGTGCTAGCAGGAAGAAGGGATCTGGGGTTCATATCAGGCTGATTTCCCCCAGAGGTCTTGGTTTTTGTCAGTAAACTACAGATGGTGTGTAGGACAACAGCTTCTAAACGGGGTGTCACATCCATGTTTAAAAATACAGACAAGATGAATCTGGATCAGTTCTGGGCTGAGTTTTGTCAGTAATACTGCAATCAGGATTAAAGCTCCAGCGAGTTTACATTTGCATTTCACTCTGTTCTCAACTGCACCCTTTTGTCACAGCCTGGATTTCAATCTGACTCATCACTACACTTTTAAATGTCAGTCCCTGACTTGTTAAATTACAACCCTAACTTTTAGACAAGAAAACTAATTTATTTTAAATAATTAAGCTTCAAATTTAGTCTTTCCCTCCTCTTAAAATTGGAATGCAGCAGTCTGTGAAAGACGAGGTTTGTACCAGTTGATCGTGGCAAGTGCATTTGCTGACGTGGACATCGGTGGCAGTAGCAAAGGTTATTCATCAAACATGCAAGATGAGGCCAGATTTTCATATGAAAATAAGTTGAGAATGTGATGATAGTTACCTCTGCTATCAGGGACACCAGAGGTTTGAGAATGCTGTTTCAGAGCCGTATTTTCACCTGCTTGCCACACTCAGACAGTGCTGCTGTGAGGTCCTGTCTTGCTTGTCACTTGCTGTGCTTTTTACTTTGTTGTGGGATCATCTGTCCTGTCTCCCATGACACAGACAGCTAGTGCCAGGGCCAGGTGAGTGGCGGAAGGTTATCTTTCCAAATGGCTCATGTCTGCCAACACAGAGCTGCTGCTTTGCTGGCAGATCATGGAAGATTTGACACCTTAGGCTCTTCCAAGTGCGCTTGGGCTGGGGCTGAACTGCCTGCTCTCCTGGATGCTGTCTGGGAGGGTGTTTGGCCCGTCTGACCTTTCATCTTCTCAAGCACAGAAGAGCCATGGTTTTGCTGCACTAGGTGGTGTAATCACTACTGCACCGAGAATCTGGACATAGGCAGAGCCAAACAAAGGCAGACCAGCACCTCAGGTGTGTCCTGACTAGGGTGCCCTGTTCCTCCCACTTTGCAAAACAGAGCTGTCCTTTCCTCCCCCACTTTTCTTTTAGTGTCAGCAGGGTTCTGATTTAACAGAAGTGGAGCAGCACCCCAGGGTTCTTGTTTTCAGCTGTACTCAGAGTGGCAGGCACTGGCTGGGCTGGAAGTTCTCATGATCTTCACCGAAGTCTTTCAGAATTAGTTGGGTTTGTGCTTTTCTAATCTCTGCAGTTCTGATGTCTGGTGTGTTGTGAGTGTCTAAGAATCCTAGCTGTCTTTGGAAAACGGTTAACTGCTACTGAACTACGATGAAACTCTTGAAACTGTGACCCAGCTACATGTGTTATCTGCCAAACTGGAAGATGAGGACAGATCAATCATAAAATGTATTCTGTTTCTCTGAGTATTTTAAAAAAGAACACAGAGTATTCTGCATGGAGCATGGCTTTTCTCCCTCTTTTCCCGTGATATGATTTTACCGTAAAGGTGTCCACCTGACGAAGAGGGGCAGGAAACTGGGAGGACTGCCTGGATTGCAAGGACTCCCTCTGGTCCTCCTAAGTGTCTGACCCATGCATAGAGATTAGCGTCGCCTGGCCAGCATTCTGGGGTTGTACACGGCAACGTGTACATGGCAATGTATGTGTGAGGGTGGCAGTGAGTGCTGTAAAGTTGGTTGCACAGTGGCAGGTCCTGACTCGGTGCCCGAAGGTGTGCAGAGTGGACTTGGATAAGGTGCTCCTTGCCTGCGACCCTCTGCAGGAAAGCCTTTGGGTCATGCGTTCCTGGCCAAGGAGCAGCATTGCCTGACATGGGGCTTGGTGTGGCACAGCAGTGGGTTTAGGTAGCTTTTGTAAGATCCGGTTAAGAGTACAATTTTCCACATCCTGCAGGACTATAGCCTGGAGAACAGAAAACACCTGTCAAACACCATTTTGTATTACATATTCATAATTTGTTAGAGCAGGTCCTGTTCTGTAACAGTAATGACCTTTGTGTGTTATACATCTATTGTTCTTTGCTGCACAAGGTCAGCACTGCCAGCTGCTATAGTCCCTAATCCAGCTGTAGCTGTAGGAGGTTTTGATTTAGCCCCAAAAGTAAAGACCTGATTGAAAGCATCAAAGGAATGTGTTTATTGCCGGCTTTGCTATGTAGTCTGAGTAGCCATGGAACAGCACAGTAGGAGGTGTTCTGCCAGGAAGGGTTGCCACAAAGGCTACATTTTCCCAAGAATGGAAGACAGGGAGCACACTTCTGTCGACTGAGGAAAGCCTGGTGCAAATGTCTGCCGCATTTTACCAAAATTTATAGCCTCTAAAATAGCTAGTTTCTGGAGCCTCAGAGGCTTAGAGTGGTAGAGTCATTGAACAACTGCTAATGAGTTAATTACAGTGGATTCATTAGTTAAAATTGCTGCCAGAGACTTGAACATTGCAGATCACTCAGCTGGCAAGTGCTGGGTAGACCTTTGGCTGATTTATGACTGTTCCACAATCAAATGTTCTTGCCTGGTCATCTGGAAATTCAGTGGTGGTTTTATCTTATTTATGAAAGAGACTTCATCAGCACTGCAAGTGCGCTGTGAACCGCTATTATACACAGCTAGTCTGTGATTCTTGTCTGAAAGGAGCCTTCCTGCATGGCAGCTCTTCCTCTGACATACGGACTGCTATCCATCACTCATGAAATTCTAAGGCATTTAGAGGCTTCCAAAGAAAAGTGAAGCTGATCCATATCCTCTGAGGGGCAGTTTGTGTGAAACAAACATTTTTTGTGTAAATCAATGGTTTAACTCTGTCCTTGTGTGCATGTACTTGATACTTAAAATGGATACTTAGAAGTGTTCTTTCTTGGCTTTTTGTAGAAAGTCACAAAGATTGTCCGGAATATGTAAGTGTTTACTCTGGTCCCTTTCTTATAAATAGCAAACGTACAATCAAACCTCCTAAAACAACCAAAAGCAATTCAGAAGCCAGTTTTCAACCTTACCTCAAGTATTTTCCCCCAGCAAAAACCGCAACTGTGGATGTTGAGCCTTTGGAGGCATCCTCGGGTTTCCCAAACTCCTCCAGTAAAGCCTCTACCTCTTATGCCACGTTTTGTTTAAATACTTACAATTAACTTTTTGTTTAAGCTCAATGAATATCTTCTTTCCACCTTGGCTCAGCAAGAATAACATTTCAATTTCTCTCTTATCCAGATAGGAGTACCCTTGACCTGAGGGTTATTGTTATTCAGAGTCTTACAAGCTTTTTTATTAGGACACAGAGTCTTCTTTTTCTTCACTACAAGTCTGTTATTTCTAACACCTACAAAATCCCATTTCTCTGAACAGAGTAGGAGTCTAGTTTTGCTCAAAGTTTGACACCTCTTTCCAGCCTGTAGTGCATCCGTAAAAGTTTCTCTCATCTTGTACTTAAGATCACACTAATTACATTTCCTGCGCAGACATTTTGATGGTCTTTCACTGCCTCTCTCCTGTGTGTGTGTGCACAGGCATATCTGCAGCAAGGGGTACTGAACTGTTTGTAGCACTCAATACCTGAGCAAACCTGTCCTTCCCATCTTCCTTCCAGCAGCTTCAGTTAGCTCTGTCTCACTATAAGTCTATAATTCATATGCTGAGCAATTAAAATTCTTCTTGACTTTGACACTTTGCTGCTGCTTAGTGAAATACTTCAAGTAATGGTGAATCAGGGGGAAGTAAATACTTCTCTTCATAAGGCATTGAGTTGTCCCAGTCTGAAAGAATCATGGCTTCCTTGTGTGTTTATTTATGCTTCTTCTACAGTAGGCATTTTACTGTGATTTCTGTACCAGGATTCAGAAACCTGTGTGTTACTTGTTGGAAGCACTTGAAGTGTTTCTTTCAATCCCAAAACTAAACTAAAAAGACTCGTAAGCTAAACTAAATAGACTTGTGAAATTTTTCTATGAAATTACTTGTCGCTTAAACATGCAAAGTAAAGCCAACATTTAAGAGCGATAGTCTCTGCACAATGAGAATGGCTAGAGAATGGCTTCCACCTGAACAGTTTGCTTGTGTAGAAGTTTGCTAGTCTTATCTGAGAATGACAAAAGATTAGGTACAGGAATAAAAGAAAACCTTCAGCATAGTGCCACAAAATATTTGAGAAAGCTCTTCTCCCCCAACCATCTTTCTGATGCTGCCTTCACACTCCTAGCTGGACGGCTGAGTAGTTTCCACCTTCTAGAAATGCTGGCCATTGAGGAGCAAAAACGTTTTTCCCTCTCGTACATGTTTTCGTATATGGATCTTGTCGTGGTGAATATTGACCAAAAGTGATGAGATGAACCTCATCTTGAAGATAAGACAACCAGGTGCAGTCCAGTATGAAGTTTCTCCTCCAGACTGGGTTTTCATGTGTTGTTTCCCATTTAAGAACAGTTTTTCCCACTAGATGCTTTCCTGACCTTGTGCTTTCTTAGTAGGAACAACAAGGTTTGCGTTCTCTTTTGGCACATGGGACCTGATGTGTTGCGCCCATGAGTGCTGAGGGAGCTGGCTGAGCTGGTCATTGTGAGGTGGCTCTTGATTGTCTTTGAAGGGTCATGGCAAGCAGGGAATGTTCCCGAGGATTGGAAGAAAGTAAACGTGACCCCTATTTTCAAGAGAGAAGGGGAAGGTGATTGAACAAATAAACCTGGAAACTATTTCCAAACAAGTCAGGTACAAGGTGATTGGGAGTAATCAGCGTGGATTTGTGAGATTTATGAATCCATGGGAGATAAAGTCTGACACATCTGACAGACATCTGTGATGGGTTGGTAGGTGAGTGGAGAGCAGTGGATATCATTTAGCTTGACCTGAATGAGACTTTTGACACTGTCTTCTGTAACAGCTTCATAGACAAAACTGGTGAAATATGGAATGCATAAAAGGACAGTGAGGTGGAATAAAAACTGGCAAAACTGCCATGTTTGAAGGGTTGCGATCAGTGTCATGAGGCCCAGCTGGAGACTGATCACTAGTGTTATGACCCAAGGGTTGATATTGTTTAACATCTTCATTAATGACACATGGATGATGGGACAGAGCACACCCTCAACAAGCAGCTGTGCAGAAAAACTTGTGCTTCTGGTGAACACAAAGCTGGACATGAGTGAGCAATGAATCCTTGCAACAAAGATGACTGACAGCACCCTGGCCTGCAGCAGGCGTGATGTCACCAGATTAAGGGAGGTGATCCTTCCCCTCCACTCAGCACTGGTGAGACACATTTGGAGTACCGGGTCCAGTGCTGGGCTCCCCAGCACAAGAGAGACATGAATATACTAGAGCAAGTCCAGTGAAGGGACACAGAGAAGATTAAGGGACTGGGGCATTTGTTGTACGAGGAGAAGTTGAGAGAGCTAGGACTGTTCAGTCTGCAAAACAGAAGATGCAGATGGTTCTTAACCATTTGCATAAATACCTGATTGGGTTGGGATGGGGGGAAGTAAAGATGACAGAGCCAGACTCTAGTGCCAAGTCGGAGGACAAGAGGCAATGAGCACAATTCGAAATACACTTAAACATTTACTCTAAGGCTGATCTGGCACAGGTTCTCCAGAGAAGTTGTGGAGTCTCCATTGTTGGAGATGCTCAAAATGTGACTGGGCATGGCCCTGGGCAACCTGCTCTCACTGACTGGGTGATCTCCCAAGCTGCCTTCCTGCCTCAGCTAATACGTGTTTCTGTGATAAAATAGTAATCCGTTTTGCTTTGTTTCTTTGGCAAAAACATGTGCTGCAACCCGAGCACATGTGCCAGTGAGGGTTCATCTGTGGTTGATGTTTTTGACGTTTTGTAGTTCAGTCCAGCAGCTGCAATATCCACACTCACATTGAACTGACAAGATTGAGAGGTATCTGCTGACTGAAAAGGTTATTTTTGGATTCTTTTCACTTGTGCCATAAAAATAAGTCCAATCCCTAACTAGAATGTCTTAGCTTCAACTTCCTGTATGATTTTATGGTTTTTTCCCCTTTCTCTGTCTGTGTGTTTTTCTGTCAAAAGGCAGTTCATGAACTCAAGAGAAATGCATACCATTGGCTTGGCTGAACTGTTCTGATTTATCATTTTGGGAAAACGGTGGGGCTGACTGCCACTGTCCCATTACCAATACATTAGGATGTCCTCGCAATAATAAAGCAAAGTCCATTTGCATGTTTGCTAATTGTTCTTCCACAGCCATTGCTGATATTTTTATAAATTAGCAGAATGGCAACTATTATGCCATCTACTTGCAGTTGATCAGTAGTGCTCTTACACAATGCTTTGGTGGAAGCAGCAAGGAAGTGGCATGCTGTTTATCATAGAATCATAGAATAGTTTGGTTTGGGCGGGACCTTGAAGATCATCTAGTTCCAAACCCCCTGCCATGGGCAACGACACCTTCCACTAGACCCGGTTGCTCAACGCCTCG
>NW_010414434.1:50013-58601 GCF_000710305.1 Buceros rhinoceros silvestris
ACGACACCTTCCACTAGACCCGGTTGCTCAAAGCCTCGTCAACCTGGCGTTATCCTAGGAACCACCATCCCTGACATCATGTTGCCATAGCTGTGGCTGCCTCTCTGCAGTCAGTGATGCACTCTTCGTCTCAGTCCCAGAGTTGCACTCACTGCTGAGTCAATGCCATTATCATCACAAACATTTTTTTTGTGATAATATGAGGCAGTGTCTGTAGCAGGGGCTATAAAAGTGCTAAGATGGGAAAGAGAAAGATGATTTATTGGTTTGAGCTCAGGTCTGTACAATGGGACTGCAAAGCAAGCCTGTGCTGGTGCAGCATAGGACTAGGGCTGGTATTTTACACATTTTTATTTTATACATTGATACTAGGGCCGGATGGCATCTCTCGGTGTCAGGGTTGCACTGCAAGCTCAAGCACTGCGGCTTGCTTCCCTGGACAGGATGCCAGTGGAGCGCAGCTGTCTCCTATGGGCCTCCAGTCTCTGGTCTTCTAGAAGCTGCCCTCCTGGAAGGAAAGAAGGGATCATGGCAACCCAAGGTGTCACAGTAATCTCCAGGGCAGGTTGCACACCTTGCAGCTGATGCATAGCTGATACATGGTCGGTGGCTTCATGCACCTGACACAGTAAATACGCTGCCCCTGAGGCCAGCAAGGGGCACCTGCCTGGCACTGACTGTACAGCTTTCATCACAAAGGTGCACCATGCTTTGTACCCTCTATCAGTGAGAGGGTTTAACAGTTTCAGTTGGGCCCACTCGTGTTTGCAAGAGAAAACTTCATAGTGTGTAGGCTTTTCGTCATAACTGATAATTTCCAAGCCTTTCAAGCTTCCCCCTGGGAAGGGCGGCGTGCCTACCCCTCCTTGCAGAACCTATAGGGCCAGAGGCACACAGTACATATGGAAGTTGGACTTTGACTTACATCAACCCATTTTAGCAGGTCCTGCAGTGATCACTGTAAGCATAAAAGACTACCGCAATGCTATATGAGAAGATTTTCAAAGGTGAAAATGCTGCCAGTGGAAATGAAGTCAACTACAGCTATGTAGAACTGAGTCTGCAACACGGGATTCTTACAGACAATTATTTTTTTCTTCAGTCTGATAGTCTGAAATGTTCCAGATGTCATTTCAGGGAAACATTCATTAAGTAGTTGTAGCCGCCTATCTCTTGGGTGGTTGGTGAAACAAAGTTTATTAACTGATCCATATCCAGAAATGTTATTAAAATCCAAGCATTTTATATAATATTATGTTGCTCACATACCAGATATTGCTAGGCCCAAGCATTTTAATACAGGACAGATCTCCCAAAATCATCATTATTCTTTTAAGTGGAAATTGCCGTAATCATGTTCAGCAACAGCTATGAGCATAATGTGAAAATAGAAATATATGACTTTTGGTCAGAAAAAAAAAGTTATTCCAACCTCTGTCATCTCAGGTATTAGATTTTTCCCAAAATTTTTTTTTACCATTTTGCATCTCCTTATGGTAGCTTCCTGTTGTATGATAAATTACTAGCTTGAGGATATAAGAAGAAACTGGTAGTATCACCTGTGCTGCTGCTGGAAATCAAATGTTCAAGAGCAAAAGCCAATAACCCCACTGAAGTGCGGGAGGACAAGGAAACTTGCTGAAATATTGCTTTGCACCTTTTGTGACCACCAGCTCTTGTACAAAGCTGGGTACTGAATATTAGTCATCTCTGGCTTTTGTGAAAGTCACTTAAAAGAAATTGCAGGCACTGCAGAATCAAGCATCAACATTTACAATGTAAAAGCCTGCTAGGAAAGCGAATGAGAATGTATATCCCTACTGGATCAGAGCCTTGACTTGCAAATGGGTCCATTCAGCTGCTCAAATGAATCCAGCAATGGATCTTGGTTTAAGAATTTCTCATGAAGCCCCCATTAGACCTAAGAAGGGCTTGGAAAACTTATTTTGACAGTAAAGGACAGAAGGGATCAGCAGAACGATGGAGTCTGACCTCCTGCATAATCCTACACCTCCTCCACAGCAGGACATGAGCTGCTTTTTGTAATGAGATGAAGTGAGGCCAAAATTTGGAGCACCGGTTGCCGTGTCTGTTTGAGTCGCCGTGTTGTGTATATGCCTCCCTGGATTTGGAAAATGACCCTGCAAAACTCAGGAGTAGCTAGACACATTAAATTTCTCTCCTAGGACAGCATAAACGTTTCTAAGCCTGACATACTCTGTGTGACACAGGAGAAAACCCACGTTTAGATTTATTGCAGGCTGCTGGGTCTCAGAACAGTTGTGGTGGGTGAGGGAGGATCTTTGGCCGGGGACTGTAAAATGCAGCAGACGCTGAAAAGCCTGTAGTCTAAAGGCAGGCAGAGGCACGATGTTGAGCTACACACACTGGCTTTGGAATAGCCGGATGAGACACTGGAAGTAACAGAAATACTGCTGGAGCACCGAACGGGACAGCTGCTGTTTTGTATTGCTGCTACACATGAAAGAGCACTAAAACATTTCACGAATTGGCATACAGACAAAAATCTATACATACAGCATGTTGTTAAGTAAAAAATTATTTCCCCTTTTTGCCTTAGCTTAGTCACAAACTTACACTTAAGGAAATGTCCTTAATGAGACATCATCTTCCAGAAGGACCTGGATTGCAGCCAATTGCCAGAAAGAGATCACGGGAAGATTTGGGGATCATTCTAGAGGGAGTGACCGGAATTTGCTGAGGAAAGGGAATCAATCCAGACTGCTGCTTATGGGGAGATGGACAGAGGTCCTGTTTGGGAACATCATTAAGGGTCCAAAACACCAGAGTGAATGACACCAGAGGCAGGTAACTTGCTGTCTCCATAAAGGAGGGTAGTACCTACACGTACACATATAAAACACCAGTGACAGTTTCTTAAGTGCACTGTGTTAAGATAAGGTCTTACAAGTGCGGCTATCAACAAGGGTGGAACTGCCTTAAGGAATTAATTGTGTCCCTTCAGGAATTCAGGGGGATGAAGGTTATGTTAGCCACTGGCAGCAACGTGTTTGGGATGGCTCAATCCCACGGCTGGCGGACATTCGCACACATTCACAGGGAGAAAAGAGCGACTGCTGCTCCCTGATGCTGCCACAGATTACGGGAGTGGGTGTAGCTGCAGCAGCAGAGGCAGAGTCATGCTCGACAGCTTCTCTCCTCTGAGGTGTCAGGGAAGAGCCTGTGCTTCCAGACATGCTGAGAAAAGGATGGGATCTACAGAAAACTGGTTAAATGCTTCCATATTCTATTCCTCATTGAATTAAAAAATTTGACTACTTGCCTCCAAAGATTTCACAAGTTCATTATTTTGTAGCTTATACGTATTAACTGTATGCATTTTTGTTATGGAGTGAATGGATCTAATGGGGACAGTTTTCTTACTATTTACGTTACACAGCTGTAGTAGGAAGGAAAAGAGCAACATATGAAAGAATTATAATGAACCAATTCATGCAAATTTTGGTTTTGCGCTAAAACTGAAGTGAGTTCTGTGTCTCAATCTGCTCTATTAAAAACATTTTCAAAGCCTCACTTAATGCACCCAAGCTCAAAATCAGCATCTGACTGGGATTTCTTGAGAGGCCTGTTTCCTTCAATGCTATGAGGAAAGAAAGGATCTGCTTGACTCATGGGCTGCTTCACTTGTGACTGTGTTACTTCACTTCTTCATTCTGTGATTGATTGCTTCTTCAGCGTGTCCTTCAGAGGAATTCTTTCTCCTTCCCTCTCCCTGTCCATTCTCTGCTAATTTTCCAAGAGGTGTCCTAGAACTTCCTCCTCTATCCCTTTGTTTTTCCATTCTCAGTGAAATAATTCCTAAGAGTTCAACAATGATCCTTGTCCTGAGCTAAGGATCAGCTTGTAAATACCTCTCTCTACTGCAGTCTTGTCTCCTTTCCAAGCTAAATATTTTGCCCCATCTCTGATTCTTGTCAATAGCTGTCAAGTTCAAGATGGTTCACTTGTCCCTCTACAAGCTTTTCTACTGCTTCCTTAAATAGTGTTTGTGAACGCCACCACCATACCACCTGCATTAATCAACGTGAAAAACTGATTCAGGGCCTCTTCCCATCCCTCTTAAACTTGTTTGCAAGACTGCCAATGAAAAACCATCATGAAGCTGACCTCCCCATGTTAGATCTAGAGTGTGTTACACCTCTGCATTTCCACAGCTTGCATCTTAAATGCTTTCAAAGCAACAGACAAATCCGGAGTGATCATATCTTTAGTAGTTAGTGTTCTTCCAAGCTCAGTTTGCAGTCAGAATGAGTTTACAGTACTGGAGGAGGACCTAGTAAATATTTTGTATCAACTTTTTTTTTAAGATTAATTATGCCTCTACAGTTTTACTCCTTTGTTATTAAAGTTGTACTAGTAATTAAGGAATAGTGATTGTTTGTGCAAGTTATTTAAGTAACTGCATTAGCAAACTGAGGTTACTCTACAGTTACTAAGGTTAAAATTGCTGGTTCCTGGATATAGTGTTTAATCCTATGATTAGTCATTTTGCATTCATTAATGTTCATGTGCATTACGAGCATTTTATGAACTTTTTATGCCTTGAAATTGCGTGCCCTTAACTCACAAAGATACTGCTCTAAGTGATGAGAAGTGTGGAGATATTTGTGTAACTTTCAATTATATTTTGAATTACCTGCAACACATGAACAGGGAGATTTTTAAACTGTCATTGAAAATACTCTCGTACCATCAATGTGATGCTTAAGATGTTATACTGTTGACCTGATGTCAGCTCTTGTGGGTTGAGGCATTTTTTTTTTTTGATGGGAGTCTTGAGAGGATAGAATAGAAATCCATTTTAAAGATGAAATTGCTAGTTCTGCTACAGCCTTCAACAGTGATTTCTTGTACTTGAACCGCTTTTAAAATCGAGACTTAAACAAAGAAGTCATGTCAGCCACCCAGGCTGGAACTCATTTTCCACAGAAGCAACTGCAACATACAGGGTAGCACAGACAGCAGGGAAAGCCTCCCTTGCCTCTGGGACGGCAGTGGCAGAGCCTGGAGTACGATCCCACACCCACACCAGGTGTCTGGCCCTCTGCACTCAGGGCCAGGTCTCTGGTCAGAAAGAGGTGTTTGAGGAGCCTTGGCTGGTCTCGTGGCTCTTTGAGCAAAAGCTGGAAGAAGACTTTGCAGAGGCTTCCCACTGCTGCTTGGGAATGAGATTGGTTCCTGCCTGGGACATACTGTGGCAGTGTTGCAGCTGTGCTCATGCTTGGCCACGCACTAGATCCTGGCCCTGACGCGTGGAATGATTTTTTGACCGTAGGCCTGACGTCTTATTATGAACTTGCCTGGTGGTCTGGAATCTTGCCTCATGCAGCACGGTGAGACTGGCCACTTGCTGGTGATATCATTGCTTTTGTCAGACTTGTCACCATTCTTGGCTCACAGCTCCAATTTCTCCGTTGAGCAGCTCACTCTTACTGCTTTCGGACATGAAGGACCAGGAAGCACTATAGTACATCCAGATAGGACACAGTTATGGAAACACTTCCTTCCAAACCCCCGTGAATGAGGCTGACAAGTACCAGAATTCACATCCTCTGAGAGGAGCTCACTGATAGTGCTATTTTCAAGGCTGAAAAGCAGAGGAGGAAAATCAAACTCCCTGTCCTTGAAAAATGTTGCGAAAAATGTTGCAAAAAATGAACAAAAAAGTTACTTCTAGTTTTCTCAGGCAGTCCTTGATTGTTGCTTGCTGGCTTCCATACTGGGTGGTCCTTCAGTGACTGCTTTTCAAGACTGCGTTTGGAAGTCTTTGTCACAGGATGCTCTGGAAACCAAACATATAAATAGCTTCCAAAAGATTGCAAAAATAAAAGAAAACCCCATAGGTCCAACTCAGGAAATCATGGAGTACCCAGTGGAGTACCCAGAGGTGAAAAATTGTAGCAGGGGAAAAGTAATTCTGCACTTGTGTGGCTTTTTAAGTCCCTTCCCTGTGCAGACATCACGAGCCATTCATTATGAACCATCCAGGGCTGGAAACAGACTGCTTGTGAATACCCCGGCACGCGGGCCACGGGCAGCTGTTGCCTTTGCAGTGCTTGGGGCTTTGTTTCTCTCCTAAGTGCTTTGATACTACTTACATACGTAGTTGCTGCGACCAACACAGAGATGCTGTTGGCTCTTTCCTCACCGAGTTTTTGAAAGAGCAGACCATGACAAGTTGTCTTGAGGAACAGCAGGGGATTAGGTGAGTACGTCCTTACCAAAACTTACGTGCTTATTTAGGCATGCAGGCTCTATGTAAAAGGTGCTTCCACGAGATGTTTGGAAGATAGTGTGGCCCAATTCTGTTACCTTCCCAGGAAACCCATCGCTTCTGGTCACAGGAGCTCTGTATGTGTAATCATTTTCTCTGTATGGCGGATGAGGGAGGACTGGAGAGTAGCGGGCATCAGAAAGTAAGGATGGCTCCCTTCTACCATTCTTTTTATAACAGTATATTAAGAGGACACAGTAGCAAGCAACAGCTAAATTTGAAGTGTGGCACTGCATGTCAAAAGAATGCTGAGAGTCAAGCACCAGTGAAGTAGAAATATTGTGGGGTTCAGTCATCATGGGTGTCTTGGATCATGTTGTATACCCCTCAAGCACACTCCTGAATTACTGCAAAAGCTGCTGGTACCCTCTCTTGCATTTTCAAACTATTTTTTGTAATCTAGAAAATATGTTGAGATTCATGTGAGATACTGCTGTGGCTCAGTGCCTTAAATAGAAGCCATAAAAAAGGACATGCAAGGATCGAATCCTTGCAGCGAGATAAAAGTCACAATCCATCAAATGAGCAATGTGCTGGCAAAACATCTTGTTTTCTTGGTCTAAGTGACAGGGCTGTAGTCAGTCACTGAGTAATAACAGAAGAGCATGAAAACAGCACCGAAGATGTGCCCTGGTGTTGTTTTGGCTGTGCAACGTGGCATCTGCTTTCAAGAGTATCCTTCTCTCGCTAGACAGAAGTCTCTTGCGCTGAAGAGACAAATATGGAACATGTACAGCATCTTTGTTGTATAAAGTTACGAGATTTGCTTTTTGATGGAGTTCACCATTTATGGCAGCATATCCTTTTCTGGCTTGCTTTTCACCGATTATCGTCAGGGTTTTGTGTAATGATACATCCAGTAGAAGCCACTTGTGCTATCCCTCTCTCTGCAAGCTAATTAAAGAAGGTTGGAAAGAATCAAAGGTCTTAAACGATCAAAATGTAAATAACTGGGGCTGCCCAGGATAGTTGTTGCAGTGCATGTTAAGCACCAGAAACAGGTATTGCTATTTGAATATCTAAACTGCCTTAGCAGACATTATAAGGCCTTTAAAAACACTCTATCAACACTCTGAATGGTTGTTTGTTGGATGGGTTTATTGTGTTTTGTTTTTAAATTACTGGTCTTCTGTGTTCTTGCCATGTAATAGAATTAAAACCTGTGTTTATATAAGATTTGAAAGCTAAAGAGCTTAAAAACATGGGCTAGATTTTAAACTACTATTATCTGCTGGGCCTTTCTGAAGTGAATATAGCTATGTTCATCTACCACAGGCACAAAGCTGGAGGAAACAGTTTAGTCTTGTTTTCACCTTTTTTTCTACATAAAAATATGAAGATCAAAAGATTGCATTTTGTTTCTACTTTTGTTAAATGACTTTAAAAGTTCAGACTTAATCTATTGGTTGCAAGGCTTAAAAGAAGTAAAACTGGAATACACATGATGCTGGTTATAAAAGCCAGTACTGCTTTTATCTTGCAGACATTAGTCTTTCCTGTGGTTTGCTCGATTCTCTTCACAGCTTTGTAAAGGTCTATGAAGATCACCTCTTCACATACGTGAGGATATGAGTACAGTCAGGCTTATTCCTGAAGTCACAAAGGGCAAGAGTAGCAATGCAGTACCAGTCTGTACTTCTTAAGTCACAAATGGCAGTGTTGTACTCACAGATACATACTTGGTCAAGGAATTTTGTTGCCATTAAAAGTTCCCACTGAAAGTATCTCCACCCTCCAGGACTCCCGTTCTTGGCAGCCCCGGCTGCCCTGTGACTGGGTCTGTGATGTCCGGAGGTAGAGCAGCGACAGGCACCCCCTTGCTGTGGGGAAGGAGCTTGCGTGCCCTTGTGGGATTGAGAGCTGTGCTGGTGGTGGCAGGTGCCTCCGGTGGGGTCTGCCAGGCCAGACAGGTCTCAGCTGAAGGGTCAGACACAGTGTGTCCACGGGCAGGATGGGCTCACTAGCCTTCGGGCAGCCATCCTAGGAGAAGGACAGCTCTGACCCCAAAGCCGGGAAGATGGAGCTCGTTTAGCCCTGTAAGGCATCCATCATCTCAGAGAAGGACACTCTAACCAAACCTACGACCCGAGGACTTCGCTGTCACTGTCCAAGCTCTCCAGGCCGTGGCAGATGAACCTCAGATGTAAAGGGTGGAGCCAGTTCCGCGCACGCTGCACCTCACCTAAAAAATCCACCGCGCAGCCCCGAAGGGTGCACTCATCGCTTGCAGTGAGCGTGGGAAAAGCCCTTCCCAGATCTTTGTTCGCGAAGC
>NW_010414434.1:58612-70098 GCF_000710305.1 Buceros rhinoceros silvestris
TTGTTCGGGAAGCCAAGCCATGAAAAGTATCTCACTTCAGTCTGCATGTGGAACCACAGGAAAAAACTTTTGCCCTTTGAGGGTGACCAAGAACTGGCATAGGCTGGCCAGGGAGGTTGTTGAACCTCCATCCTCCAGATAGATAAAACCTGTCTGTACAAGTTCCTTTGCAGCTGGCTCTGGGTGGCCCTGCTTGAGCAGAGAGGGTTGGACAAGATAATCTGCAGAAGTCCTTTCCTACCTCAACCGTTCCATGCTCTGTGGTTCTGTGACCTTAAAAAAAAAAAAAAAAAGAAAGACTTCTCCACTTCAAACTGAAATTTGGAAATGTGTGGGTGCTTGTAGTATGGAAGTTCAATGTCAGCAACATTGTCTGCAATGTTTTAGAAAGGAAGCAGAGAATTTTGCTCAGCTATGTATAGTGAGATTTACTGCTAGATTAAGAACTCTGCATGTATATGAGAGGAAGATGTCTAAACTCTGGTCAGCATAGTCAACATCTAGTCAACAGGGTCCATTGGTAGCACCTCAAGACTGAGTCAGGCCTCCCTAGAGCAGAAGTCTATGGGGCATTGAGCTGAGTTTCTCTGTAAACTTCACTGAGTACAGCAGGAGCACAGATACCTGCCACACCTACATTCTTAGGTTTTAATCTCTAGCTGAGTCCCACTCAGAACATCTCATTAAAACTTAAAATAAGAGAGCGTGCAGAGTGGAAAATGTATCGTCTACTCAAAGTGGAATTTGGCTAAAATGGGAAGGGTAGTAGGAAGGGTCTTCTTGTAAAAAATAGATAATGACCCAGGGTCTTAGTCAAAGGACTGTGTTTTCACCTTGTCAGAGAGACTGAAACTTTAGCAGCAAATTGTACTCTGTGCTTTACTTGGACATAGATTTGCTCAGATGGGCTTTCTTGATCCAGCTACTGATGTGAATGGCAAGAGAAAATGGATGAGCTCTCAATCATCTATTGTGTTTTTTGATAAAAATGCCTAATTATTATATGTGTAACTTCAGGTAACTTCTAGATATCCAGAATTCTGTACATCCTGGTTCTGTATATCAGCTTTACTCTCTTAAATGTATCCAGCATGAAAAAAGGGCATTTCCAACTGTGTGGCACTATTACGTGCAACCGTTAAAAACACGGAGAAAAACACCTCCATGCCCTATAACCCCAAGGAGTTAATCATGGACTTTTATTAGTTAATCATGAATCATGGACTTCAGAAGTATATGTGATGGCCTAGTAGAAGATCCACAAAATGGGTGGATAAAAGGCTGGATATGAGCCAACAATATGTGCTCACAGCCCAGAAGACCAGCCGTATCCTGGGCTGCATCAAAAGAAGTGTGACCACTCTGCTCTGCTCTGGTGAGACCTCACCTGGAGTAGTGCTGTGTACTCCTCAGCATAAGACGGACCTGAATCTGTTGGAGAGGGTCCAGGGTTGGAGAGGTCCACAAAATTGATCAGAGGGGTCAAGCACCTCTGCTATGAGGACACGCTGGGAGAATTGGAGTTGATCAGCCTGGAGAGGAGAAGGCTCTGGGAAGATCTTACTGCAGCCTTCCAGTACTTAAAGGGGGCCTTATAAGAAAGATGGGGACAGTCTTTTTAGCAGGGCCTGTTGTGACAGAACAAGGGGTGATGGTTTTCAACTAAAAGAGGGGAGATTTAAACTGGATACAAGGAAGAAATTTTTTATGATGAGAGTGGTGAAATGCTGTCACAGGCTGCCCAGAGAGGTGGTAGAGGCCCCGTCCCTGGAAACATTCAAGGTTGGACTGAGCAACCTGGTTTAGTTGAAGATGTCCCTGCTCACTGCAGGGAGGCTGGACTAGATGATCTTTAAAGATCCCTTCCTACCCAAAGCATTCTATTATTCTTTGAAAATACAGGGAGAGGTTTTCCCTGTGTATTCGGGGAGAGGATCTCCATTGCTTTTGGGATGACTGAAAGTTTAGATTCAAGGCTGTGTACTAGACACACTGTGTATATTCGTTTTATTGTTTGTATGTGCTGACTGAGGATTGTGGGTTGCACTGCCCTTTTCCTACTGGAGCAGGAGGTAGCGAGAAATAAATGTGGATATCATTGTCCAAGCTAACGGACAAGTTACCAAACCGATGGTTTGCTTTACTGAAGCATACAGGACTTACTCCTTTGACTCTTGACTGGGTAGTACTTGGCTATGAAGAGATCCCATCAGTGACATATGGAATAAACTTCAGTTCTTAAATACTGCAGCAGAACAGAAAAATATTAGAGTTTTCCTGCACCATCAAGGAGGTGACTTCTGCATTAAAACTCTTATCTCTTATTGCACTGTGCTAATTATATTACAAGATCCTGAATGGGTTCTCTTACTTTTTTGTCTTCGCTTTTTAAGTAATCTTTGTACTAAAAAGCCCTATCTTAATAATGTGTTCCTTCAGTGACAGCATGCTGACATCCAGCGCCAGCAATGCAAACAATTAACATCAGGCTGGGAAACCAAGCCTTACAATATGTAAAGAGTGAGTGAGACTTTGTGAGTCAGTAGACAGAGTTTTTCAGAGACTGAACAAAATTGCTGCATGAAATAGGCTTTGTATGAAGGGAACACATAGCGCAAGTCTGATTCAATACCACACCATCATTTTCAGTTGATGTTAGATCAGACTCTAACTACCTACGTTCAGTGAATGGAACAGTCTCGGTGTTATGATCCGTGAAGAAGGCAAGTGTACTATACATGTAAAGATGATGAACCAGTGGCAGTCATGTCAAGAACCCACGTAGAAAATTTTTTTTTTTCAAAGGAGAGGAAGCACATCTGTTTACTGAGCAGTGCCACAAAAATATAAGAGGATTTGAGTGTGGAACAAGCTGGTCACCTGCAGGAAGACAGCTGCAGGTTATAAAGATGTAAATCTGGGTGGAAGTACCCTAGGTTTCCCTGGCTGCTTGAAGTGAGGAAAGCAAGATGTGCCTGTTTATCTCTCTAGTGAGAGGTAAATACAGTATGAGCAGAAAATGCAGTGATCTAAGAGGGGACTGAGGAGAACTTGATATCAAATATTAACTATGATGAGAATTTAGAATAGCACTAGAGCAAAGAGCCTCTGCTAGGCTGGTCACCTCTTGTTGCTTGTTCCAAGCATCTGGGAGAGTCAGCCATCCTTATACGGGCTGCCAGTCTTCTCTAACCCAGAGATTATTTCTGTGCATGGGTTTTGAAAACCAAACAGATGAGATGTGTATTCCACCTGGTCAGACAAGCTACTTGATGACAATCATGTGCTTATCAGTGGTCTGGGTTAGTAAAAATAGTCTATTTCCCTTAGTCCTTCACTCAGGAAGTGTCTTGCATTCTTGCATTTATTTATTTTTTTACAAGATCGGGAGGTGGGGAGCAGGGTGCGAGCAGAAAGGAAGGAAGAAAATGTGGCTCTAGAAAGTGCTTGAAGATTCCGGGAAATTGGTAGGCTGGACTTGTTAATGCTTGTGAAATGATTTTTTGACACAGCCTTTCAAATGAAAAAATGAGATATTAGAAGGAAGATAGTCTTTTATCTGCTGAAGAAGATGGATGGGTATGACTTAAGATGTCATGTATATGAATGGGTGCTATAAAGGGATCGTTCTAATGACATGCTGTAAAAGACAACTGTCAGGAATAAATTATTCTTCTCTTCTGATGATACTGATGATAATGCACTCAAATTCCCCATGACACATTTCCTCACCTAAAGTTAAAAGCTTTTCCTAAAATGTTTAATGGGCGTGAAGGTCTTTGTTGTGCATTTCCAAATCCATGAAAAACATTGGGTAGTGGCTTACATAAGAGCAGTTTTGCCTGCAATTAGTGTGTTTGCGTACAAGTATACGGGGCTTGATTAAGCAAAGGGAGATACTTAAAGTGCATGTATAAGTACCTTTCAGTGGTGGAGCAATGAAACTGAAATATGAAAGAAGAAATCGCGACTTCAGGAGTAACAGAGCTGATAAGAAGAGCAGTTCTGAGCAGAGAATCAGATCAGTGCTGTGGTGGGGATGGAGATGAGCTGTGTGTAGCTATCTCCAGAGATAGCTGTGCAAAAAATCACATCCTGCCTGTGCAGCCCAAGGCCAGTACCACACCTTGCTTGTTCTGAAGGAGCAACACTGGGAAGAGAGGGAATAAAAGTCAAAGAGGCCAAAACCGCTACAGGGTGAGGCAGAGACTTGTCTGTAGGTTGAGTGACAATCAGCTGCAGAGCCCTAGAGGTGAGGGCCCTCGGACTTAAGGGAAGCTGACCATGTTGCATTGCACTTCTGCCAACCCCCCCTCCCTGAACTGCCTGTGATGAAGTGTGCGGCTGCCTGCTGGCAAGTGCCGTAGCTGTGAGGCTGTAGAGGGAACATCACATCTACACAAGGGCGTGAGTTTGCTTGGAGAAGTCAACGAAGCTGTGTGCTTGAATATGCTTGAGGGACCATGTCGGTGGGTGACCCGTGCTGGGGCAAGGATACACCCGAGGGACTATGGCCATGGTTGACCCACAATGGGACAAGGACATCCCTGAAGGACTGCTGCTCATGAGCAACCCACACTGGGAAAGGTAAACTAAAGAGCAGCATGGCAGGAAGCCATTAATCACAGAGTGTTAGACAAAAGTTGTAATTCACACTGCTTCAGCCTCCTCTGCTCCCATGGCCTCCTGGAGGAGTTTTGGTGCACTGAGATTTAAAAAAGGTGAAAATAAGGATACTTAAGGAAGGGGAAGGATGGATGTTTAAGTAGGTTTGTATTTCTGTCTTCTTTTTCCTCACTACCTGAGTTTGTGATCGTAGGTTTGTGTTGGTTGGCAGTAAATTAAGTCAAGCAAAATTCCCTGACTTGATGCTGCTTTACCTTTGACAGACTGGTGCAAGAAGTGATGGGCTAAACTGCGGTAAGGGAAATGTAGCCTGAGCATTTGGAGAAGTTTTCTAATGGTGAAGGAGGCTGATCACAGGCTGGATTGCTGAGGGAGGCTGTGGAGCTGCTGAGGATTTAAGAGCAGATTGAATGAACTTCTGTCAAGAACAATTTAGAAGAAGTTGATTTGTCCTTTGGGACAAAGAGGCGATTTAGACGACCCTCTTGAGGTGCTGCTGAGCCCCGTTGCCTTTGATTTCTACGACACTGACATGGTCTTGTGTACCTCTGGGAGAAAAAAGTATACTGAGCTTAATTATCAGAAGGCAGTTTCACTCAGTGGGAGGTGTTTTCTGAGGAGAGATGGCTTGAGACAGGAGGCTGAGGAAGTTAAAGAGGTGAAGGGTGCAATTAAATGAGATTATATAATACCGTATTTGTAATTAAGTTGCCAGAAAAGTGAATCTTTTTTCATTTGACCTGGCACTGACTACGCATTGCAGAACAGTCTTTCTTAATTCAATGTATATTAAAAAATTGGAGCCTCAAGTGCTGTTTAGGTCATTCTGTGGGCAGGGAGGTGCTGACCTGGGTGGTATGTGATAATTAGTGAGCCACTGAGGATGCACTCACAGGCTCCTCAGGCTGCGGCTTCTTTAGCCAGAATGATTACCAACTCCAGCTTCAGCTTGACAGTACATCCTCAGTCCCAAGCACCTTGCAGCGCTCCTGTCAAGGACAAGCAAGATTCCGGCCTTCTGCCGACTACATGAATGCAGATAGCTATTCTGAGGTTCAGGCCATGCTGACTTGGAACTGCAGCCGGTAATGGACACCTGGATTTATTTCTGCTTTATTTGCAGGTGATTAAGGTATTATTATTAATTATTAAACCATTTCTTGTAATATTTTATTATTTTTCCCCCTTTTGTGATGAGCAAGATTTGCCATTATTACTTATAACCATTATTCATACTAATTGTGGCTTAATGAGGAAGGACCTGGGGCTGGGGGAGTTGTCTACCCTGAACAATTTTGGAATGTGGCTTCCTATGGTAATGAATACAGGCTGTAATGATTAGGTCTGCTAGGTGCTATATTTATCATGAAGCTTAAATGCAGTAAAAATTCATCATACAACAGTAGGCTTACAAACACGATGAATTGCCATAGTAAATATGGAAATATAAAAACAGAGTACGAACAGATACAAGATTGCTTCCTCTCACATGATTTTGCCGCACTAGAAGATAACTCCCTTTCTCTTCATTGTACGTGAACTCCTTTTCACTTCAGTGTACACTGTACACTCGCGTTGTACGTGAAACCGGAAGGAAATCACGGCAAAGGTGCTGTGTTGAATTGCATGTGGCTTTGGGAGAAAGAGTGGGTTTTGCCAGGTTGTGCTTCCCTCCTGGCGCCTTCCCTGGCTCAGCAATATTTCACTGGATGTATTTCTGCAGAGCCCTTGTATCTGCACTGTATCCTTGATAATCTGTGGTATTTATTAGAAGGGAGCAGAATACTGGACCCGAGATTTGATTTATGGATTAAAAGGAAAAATGTAGTCTGCTACTGTTGTGGTTTAACACCAGCCAGCAACTAAGCACCATGCAGCTGCTTGCTTAGTCCGCCTCTCTCCCAGTGGGATGGGGAGGAGAATTGGGGGAAAAAACTGTAAAACTTGTGGGTTGAGATAACGAGTTGAACAAGTAAAATGGAATAAAATATAATAATAACAATGATAAAAAAATTAACTCTGTCCCAACTGAAACCAGGCCAGCTACAAAACAACTGTCTGTGTGCAGATACTTCCCTTACAGATAAATAAATCACACCCTTTTCCTCCTAATTCTGTGTTTTATCATTAAATTACTTCACCCAGGTTTTAAGACAATAGTGCCTGTGCAGCCGGGAGAACCCATCTGAATAATCCGGGGACAGTATCCACTTTGGTTTCACACAGTGGATAATCCACTCAAGGTTTTATCTGAATAGTCAGTACACATACATGTGACTACAGGTTGTTTTTGAAGTCCTCTTCATGAAAGAACAGCAACCAATAACCTCTGTAATCAGAAATAGTAAGAAGATGAAGTTTTCTTTTTTTCTCTACGCTCAGTAATTTCTACAACAGCTCTTAAAATGATGTTGCATTTACTATTCAGTATTAATCAATGTTGACAATTGTATATATTGGAAGAATGAAGTGGTAACTAGTTTTTCAAAGCCATTTTTATAGCACTGGATTGCTTGTTTGGTTAGTTGGTTTTTAAGGGTAGTATGGGCAGAGGAGAGAGAAAGCAATGTATTTTAAATCTGCATAGCTAGCTTGGAAGATGCAAAAGGGGCATTTTGTGAGCAAAACATCCACACTACTCAAAAGCAGTAATTGCAGGATCCAGTCTGGACTAATAACAGAGGCACTAGTACGTACAGAGCTACAGGTGAGTTCAGTCCGGTGTTTAGGTGTTGGGGATAAAGAGAAGGAAACACCTTTGTGTAGCATGAAAGCTGGAAGATATTGGTGATATTGGTTAGTGCAAAGAGCACTGGTAAGACTATTCTTCTATTATTGCTCTCTCATAATGGTACCTTCACTGAGCTTCAACAGGTTTTTCATCATTTCTTTCATTTGCAGATGCAGTCACCTGCAAGTTGGAGTAACTAACTGGAATCCAGACTAAACCCCTGCTGGTCTTGACTGCAGATTTACATTTTCACCTTCTCTCTCACCTCCTTGCAGTGCTGCTGTTGCTTTGGCATGACACTGATCCCTCCAAACACACCCATGAGCTCTTGGACCACTCCGGCCTCAGTTTTGGTCGCAGGTGTTGCAGGACATGTAAGGTGATGAACATGCAGGTGATGTAAACCAGGACATCGTTCTGGGGACTGTGCTCCCCCCAGTGCTAGCTAACTGGGAGAAGAAGGGCTTAGTTTAGTGTACTCACACCTATCTCCGGAGTGACGGGCTGCCATTCAATTGCCATTCTGGTCCAGCCTACGGGTTGCTTTTTTCCCTCCTGTAATAGTCAAAATATGGTGTCATTGCAAGGGAGAACCACAGAAGAGATGTGACAAGACCGATTATTGTGAAAAGGTGACTTCTGTGTCTGTGTAGAAAAAGTTTGACCTTGCTCAGAATTTCATGGTCGTTGTGAGAAGTGTGGGACTCCCCTGGGTATTCATGCGGGTGGCCACACAAAATTCCTCGGACTCTGAAGCTGGGTAAAAGGGTTGTGCTAGTCAGCCCTTCTTCCACTTCCAACAGAGGAAATAACTCTCGTCTTGGGACACAGAGCCTGTTTAGGTGATCCCTTTGAAAGCAAGGAAATGCTGAAGAGAACACTGATCAGCTGGCAGAATTAGGCTCTCAGGAGTGCAGGGAGACATTTTTATCTTCACCTCTGAATATATTTATCCTCCAGTGTTCTTGTTCATAGCTTCAACCTTTCTGCACTGTTTTGATGGTGTGTAGTCCGTGGGTGAAGCCACACCTGTGACAATGATAAAAGTACTGTTATGTGCATGACCGACTACGATGAGAAGTTTTGAAACACTGGGCTGTGATTATGAGGACATGAAGAAAGCTCTCTTTCTCTTGTGTTGCTGCAGCAGTCTGAGTCATTACTTGTTAGGAACTGGGACTGGCCCCTCAGCTAAGAACATTTATTATGTAAGAACACTTTTATTTATTTGCCATATGATTGTGTGAAAGCGACTCAAACACCTGGGGACATGAGGAACACACTTCTGTTCTCTGGACCTTGGAAGAAAAGGGGTGATCAGTAATAAATCTCACCTGACTGAGACAGAGCCTGTGCCTGCATCCAAACGTTTTGGACATGGATAACTTTTTTCTTGCTAGCTTGAGGTTTCACAATCATAATACTCTGCTTTAATCTGCATAAAGGTCTGAGAACATTCTGGATATTGAAGCCGCCTGGTCCTGTCGTTTTCGAGGTGGCAATTAGATGAAAGTGTGTGATATCTGCGCTGCATATGCTGCTGGTTTTTGCTCTGGAACATCTTAGACTACCCACATCCTTCTGGCAATATAGGCTGTGTGTTTCTGTTTGCGTGTTGAAAGCTATGGTTAGCTCTCTCGATGCATCTATTACTTTGACATGAATTTTAGAAAAGATACGCGTATAGATCACAGTGATGGGTAGGTACTTTGTTGTGTCTGTCTACCACGATTCAGTTTTAGACTTTCGATTTGGAGCATTATCTCTAAGTATTTTGTTTAAAGTACCTTGGAGCCTTCTTTTAAAAGTTAGATGTGTGTTAGAATGTGTTAGCATTCTCAGGCATTACTCTTCTCTCTCAGTCTGGAGAGATGGTAATCAATCAAGGCCCTTAAAATGGTACAGTATAATAACATGCTGTAAGCCTAAATTCCTATGGATTCAGTAAAGATACTCAGGTTCTTTGGTTTCTTTGACCTTTGCTGATGAATATTTTGATCTATTTGGCATCCCCTCACCTCGTGTCCTGCTCATGCTGTAAGATGTACATATTTCATCAGTGCTGACGGGAACTCCGGTTCTTGGCTGGGATCCATAATCCCAAGATCAGAGGAGGCATATTTACTGTGTTTACTTTTCAGTGTGGTTTTTGTGCTCAAGGGAGTGTGTATGCGCATGTCGTCATTCTTGGAAAGTTTTTAGACAAGTGTCACACTCCTCTGTGAGTGTGAAATATGGGGCTGTATATAGCTGCTGTAGAGGACTAGAAGAAAGTGATCGGAAAGGTTTCAGGCTGGCAGCACAGCAAAGGCCTCTGTTTCCCTTGCCGTGTGCTTCGCCCTGCCCGGGAGGTCAATAGCCAAACCAATTCCATCAGGGGGATTTCCCGGGGGGCTGCGCAGCTGCGGTTTGTTCATGTCCTGTCTGCTTTGAGCTACTTGCTCTCTTGTCCTGTGTTTGCTCTAGGGGTTGCATTTCTTTGTCTTCTCTTGTCTTTTTCCTTTTTCTTTTCTTTTCTTTTTTTCTTTTTTCTTTTTTCTTTTTTCTTTTTTCTTTTTTCTTTTTTCTTTTTTTTTCTTTTTTCTTTTTTCTTTTTTCTTTTTTCTTTTTTTTTCTTTTTTTTTCTTTTTTCTTTTTTCTTTTTTTTTCTTTTTTCTTTTTTCTTTTTTTTTCTTTTTTCTTTTTTCTTTTTTTTTCTTTTTTCTTTTTTCTTTTTTTTTCTTTTTTCTTTTTTCTTTTTTTTTCTTTTTTCTTTTTTCTTTTTTTTTCTTTTTTCTTTTTTCTTTTTTCTTTTTTCTTTTTTCTTTTTTATTTGTCCTCTTTCCTTTGTCTATCCCTTCCCTTCCCTTCCCTTCCCTTCCCTTCCCTTCCCCTCACTGCTCTTCAAGTACTTTCAAGACAGGAAAGAAACATTTACTGATTTGAATTTTGGTAGTTGAGTTCCTATGGAAAAATTTGGAATATGTGGTGTTTTGTTTCTCTCATAAGAACGGAAGTGTTGTATCGTTCTCTCATTCCTTCACCTCGTCAGCAAATCCACACATTCAAATGCCAGTACCCAGAGGGAAGAGCAAGTGCCTGGAAATGCGATGGTGTACGTGAGCGGTGCTGTTGGTAAGCAGCCGCTGCTCAAATTGAACACTGCACTTTTGCAGTGCAGCCAGGAGGGCTGCAAGAACTGGCTGAGCAGCTCTCCAAGCCACTCGAGTTCAGCAGCTCTGGGCGTGTTACAGAAAATTCAGGGGCCACAATAAAAGCTAATGTTCTGCCTGTATGTTTATAAATTAACAGGCTGCGCTAGGTGGCTTTAAATTGGTTAGCCTTTTATCAGTTCTCAACAAGTCATGAAAAGAATGATAACAATCAATGTAAGCTGTAATGCCCTCATTCTAATGAATGCTATTCAACATGATTTTATAATAAACAGTTCATTTGTTTCTTTGATATCAGCTTTAATTTAATTACAAATCTGTTTGATAAAGGCACCACTGTTGTCACGGACTCCAGTAAAACATCTGACTTTTGGCAGAACAACATCCTGATTAGAAAAATAATTACTGCCAAGTGAAATCATTATAGCGTATATTAAATGAATTAAAATGTAGTAATTAAGATGCTTCGACGAGCAAATTCTGGTGCTCAGTTTGAAATGGCTGTGCTTTTCCATGGCAAGGGTGGGAGATGAAGAAGGTATGGTGAGGAAGACCACATTCTTGCCTGCAAATGTTTTTTTTATTTTTTACCATCGTTGAACAAAACAATTGCTGACAAAGTTTCAGAGAATGAGAAGTTAATGAAAAGTTAAGCAAAAGCAGAAGGGTTCTTTAGAAGTACAAGAGTCATCATGGAAGAAGCTTGGCTCCCCAAAATGTCACGTGAACCACAGTGGGGGCACTGAGCAGGGAGCAGTGCTTGCTTGCCGGGCCAGGCTGGGTGCTCAGGGACAATCGCTCCGGGTCTCAGGAGCTGCAGGGACTGTGAGCTTGAAGTGAATTGCCATTACAGGATGGTGCTGGAAATGGCATGTGAGGTCCTGGCAAATCTCAGAGAGCTACATATGGAATGAAAAGAGCAATGCGACTACTGTTTTGGCATTACCGAGAGCACTGCCAGAACGCTCTGTGGAAGA
>NW_010414434.1:70180-95178 GCF_000710305.1 Buceros rhinoceros silvestris
CGTTGTCCGCATAGCTTGTCAAGTATGTTGGAAACTGGGAAAGTTCAGAAGAAAACTGTAAGGCCCTTTTCTGCCACTTCTCTCTTGCAAGAAGCTGTCTCGCAGTAAAAGTATGATGAATTCCTCCATAAGGAATGGAGGATTGGAAGCTGAAGCTTGGCAGTTGAAGACTAAGTGCAAGTCTCTAGCAGTGACGGCATCAGCTGGAGAAACAGCTTATTGGTCCTTTAAAAAGTTACGCGTTTTCATAGTAATGACTTCAGGACTTCAGCTTTAATTATGAAATCGTCTCGTCTTGACATTGTTTGGGTTTTTTGCCCAAGGCTCTAACAGGGAACCTGCGGTTCTTGTTTTCCTGCCCATTATCCTGAAATGATGTAAAAAAGTCGTACACTCTTCTTGATTCGTGATAATTTCACACGCTTTTTTGAAAATTGTGCAAATTGTTTATTCAGGTGCCTTGTACTGGTGCTTAACTTGTCTGTCCAACAACAGAAGTATTTCAAAGCTACTACAGTTATATTCTTTCTTATTCTCTGTTGATTACAATTCCAATTTTTTTCTCATTTTTTTCCAATGTATTGACTCTGTGCAGAAAATTGTAATATTTGTGTTCACTAAAGTGTTTTAATTGCCATGATTTTTATTGTAATTGCCATGGCATTTCTATTTCAAGCTGCTCAGATGCTCTGTAACCTTCATGTTGTTTCCTTGTCTCTTTGCTGTGATTTTCCAACAACATGGTGGGGATACTCTTTTAAAAGCAAATCTTAGGGAAAAGCTCATGTATGTGCAACTGCTTTTCCTTTTTACCTGTTAAGGGTGTGTGTAGGTTCAGCGTGTTGCGCCTTTTGCTGTGCGAACAGGATAGGAAGCAATTCCACGAAGGACTTGTTGGCAGCTGTTACTGCTGGTTGGATCCACGTGCTTTGCATGAGTGATGCTGGACCTGTGTAGTTTACAGCTTGGGAGAAGAGGGTCTCGCTTCCAAGCATGCAGATATTCATGCCCAAATGAGAGCAGATTTCTCAGGGAAGGAAGTGATGCCTTCTGCCATTATTCCATGGCAGTTTTGCAACATTTTTTTAAACACCTTTAAAACATTTGTGGCACAAAGCTTATCTGCCAGCAATTTTTGGTCTCCAACCCTGTTGTTTATCTCTCAGATTTATTGCAGGTTTTCTGCGATTAGTGTTCCCAGCTTCTGCCTGCTAATACAATGTCCAGAGCAAGTCCACAAGTTCCAACATTAGCATTTTTTATAAAACTATGGGACTCTGCAATAAATTTGGCCCTTCTGTTTTATCACAAATATTTCTCCCAATCCTCTTCATAAAAATTCTGACTCACCTCTAGTTCTGTGCTTGTAAAAATTCCACTGGAAAAACACACACACACAATTCAGCTAAACAAACAAACAAAAAACCCCAAACCTTTCAAAGGGTTTATAGGAGAGGTATTTATTCTTAACTAAAAATCAATTCCTTTATGTATAACACATTTAATTAAATTATTAATAATGTTAATTATATACTTGGAAGGAAAAAGCAACTATATAAACTAACAGTTTTGAAATATTTGTTGTTACTGGGCTTTGCCAGTGTCCTTGTGATGTATTGGAAGGAAGCAATATACTTTTGCAGTTGCTGGCATATGATAATTAACCTGCTTTTTTTTCTTCCAGAAAAATTTACCCAGCTTCTTGTTAGGCACTTAGACTTTGTCTAAATCAGGGATATAACCAGGGATTTTTTCACTTTCTTTCCCTGGTTTGCAGTGCTTGGAAATCTGCAGTGAGCAGTTGTACAGATCCTGCTGATTCACTCTGGCAGATGCTAATAGTTAACTGCATCCTGTCTGCAAGTGTGTGGGATGGTCTCAGCAGGCTGCAAGCAAAACGAAATTAGGTATGGCCAAACTTGGGTAAAGGGACCTTGCTTCGCTAATATTTTAAATATAAGAAGCAGCACAACAAGTATGAAGGGGTTTTATATTGAATGTGTTAAGGGCAGGTTCAGTAGGACACATATCGCAGGACTCTTCATGTAAATAATAATAATAAAAAATTAGGGATGTCCTGATCCCATTGAAAACAATACTACAGCATCCATTAACGCCAGCGCTTTGGCTTTAGCTCAACACCCATGCAGTGTTCGCATCTTTTGGTACTGATCCTCAGAAAGAACGTTATCTGTTAGTTCAACGACTGGTAATGTCGGTGCAGCTGATGGCAACTGCCATGGTGTTCTTCAGGATTGCCTATGTAAGAAGCCAAATCAGAACATCAGATCTCTGTGTTCCTTCCCATTGGAGCTGGTGGTGGAGCTTTTAAATATTTATTATTCTTAATAGATGCAGAAGTCTGCAGATGAACTAGGTATTGGCCCAGATACCAGATCGCTGCATAGCAGCCCCTGCTCTGCTTCTCTGCATCATGTTTCTGTGCTGCGCAGGCAGGAATTTTTAAATGTGACTTTTGCATTCAGCATCGAGGCTGTGCCATGCTGCCAAACTGTTAAAAATGTAATGGTAAGGAATCAAAATTTCCTGTGACATCTTGTGAATTCTGGGGTTTAAGTAACTTTCCATTTACAGTCATAAACTCCGATGATGGAGTGTTTAACTTGTTGATCAGCACGAAAGAGAAAATATACATGCCCCTCAAAATACCCTTTCCACGCACTTGAGTTTAAAATTCAGTGCACCATTGGCCAGTGATGGTTTTATCTTTATTGCAGAGAATCTAAGTGAAGTTGTCTTACCCAGTTTAGCTATGGCCTTTAATTCCCAGGTGGGCTGTGAAAACAGCTCTGCAGCAGCAGCCATTTGAAAATATTATCTCTTTTCCCCACCCCAAAATGTTATAAAGGATTTACTGGATACTTTTATTTGCTTCAGCAAATACCTGCTGCACTTAAGTCATAAGACACTGAAGAAATACTGCAGTAGAGCCCTTTTTATATCACCAACAATGTAACTGCATTGTCAGTTACTCCTGAAACAGTGCTGGGGAGTTTATGGGAGGGTTGTGAGCTGTACTGGAATCACTGTTCTGGGATTAATTTCTCCTTTAAATTCCAACAGGGAGGGGTTTTCATATGCCAAAAAGGGATTAAAATCTGTTGTGCTCTTCTGTGGTACAAAGAGAAAGGAATTAATCTCCAAAGGGGTTACTGTTGATTTTCTAGAGAATGTCCATGCAAGTGTTACAAATATGTGATGCTCCGCAGGATTTGGAAGCGGTGGATTTTGGAATAGCTTTGATCCTTCTGCTGTATCTCTGGAACTGGAGAGTAGGGTTTGCTAGATGATAGCACTCCTGTTCTTTGAAATAGCCTGAATTTGTGAAATAGTTCAGAATGTATTTTCTTCCCAGCATGGATCACAAAACAGTTGCCTGTAACTCAGTGGTTAGCACGCTTGGGAGTGTTTGGACAGATCTGTGTTCCAGTCTGTAGTCTGACCACAACCACGTGCAACTGGCTACTGTGAAATCTTTTTCTCTTTTCCTTTAGGTTCATAAAAAAATAATGTATTCTTTGGGGAAAAAACACTTCATTAACCTGACATTTCCCTGTTAAAGATGGGGATTTTTAAGCAGTCGACATTTTTTTCACAGAAGAAATTTCAGTCCATTCAAGCTAAAGCAAGTTTAAGGCTGTGCAAGTTGTTTTCATAGAGCCTGATCGTTTGCTCTGTCCCTTGAAGCCCTGTCTCCTCAATTCATGTGTGCATATGCAGAAGGAAATGCACATTCTGAAGTGAAATCCCGTAACAAAGTTGTATGTGGGAGGAGGCAGATCATTTTCACCGATCTTTTTGTCTCATTTCTTTTGTGGCCACCCTCTTTTCTACTGCAGGAATGGTACTGAGTGTTGATGCCATAGCATGCTGAAGAGATGTTCTGGGCATGAATTCTGGTTCAATCTGTCATTTCCTGCAGAAAATGGATTGTTACCTGTGAGTACCTTTGTAACCTACTCCTGAAGTTACATTTTATCTATATATCTTACCTATAAGTGGCATATTTATCATAATATTTTCGTTCTTGTTCAGCCAGCTCTCATCTTCTGTTTTCAGATGCCTCTCCTTAATATTTCAGGTGCAAAAGGTTCCTTTGGATTGGAATACATCACACTTGGCTGAGGAAAACTGGTGTCTCATGTTTCATGAGAGTCCATCAGCCATTCTTTTCTGGGATAATCCATGTAGTCAGAAGCAGTGGACCCTACCGTTTCCATCTATTATTTATTTTGTTTCCTTGTTAAACAGCCTGTCTTTACCTAGTAAATTGCCACATATCTACATTTCCATCATGGATAATGGCCCCGATGTGGTTTATGTCACTGTAACCTGGCAGAGTGAAATATTGCCCTTCCCCCGGTTTTGACTCTATCATCAAGTTTGCATTATATCAGGTCATCCAGGAGCTACTGCAGTAATCCTTCATTCTTATTCTAGCTGTCCACTAGTGGTCTCTTATGTTTCATCAAGTGAAACATTGGAATAACAAGGTGTGTGTATTTCTAGCCTTATTGTTGATTAAGTATAGTAGCTAGCTTGTGAAGTAGCTGTTGGGAAATAGGATCTTAAATCAGAGCTCATTTTCCCCCTTCAGCTACGATGACAAAGGAAATGACATGTTCCTAGAAGTGTTGACCACAACTGGATGTAATAAGGAACAGAAGGTTCATCTATTTGACTGTATTAATTAGCTCTTCTTCACAGCTGCACATCTGTCAGCTGGTAACTGCAGCAGCTTCTCAACTTCATTACTGTAAGAAGGTGTCTTTAAGCAGCATATTTATTTGTTTTTTCATTTTCATAGTGGCCCTTCACATGGGGTGATAGGTAGAAAAATGACTTCTCATTGGTCTATGAAATTGTAATTTCCCCCAAAACAAACAAATACGAAAAAACAACAGAAGACCCCTTAGAGCCTTTGCTCTCAGTAAAGACAGAGTGCATTGTAAAAGGAAATTTTATGAGGTAGCAGCCATCAGACTGGGCAAGACATCTGTCTCCTTCCGTTGAAGGTATATCTATGCTGTTCACAAATTGTCCTTTGTCCTCATTTTCTCAGTTCTTTGACCAAAATCCAGATAAGATCAATGGATGCTGCAGATGCTAAAATGCCTTCACGAATCCTTTGACAGGGCTGTCAGCTCACAGCTAGAGAACAGCATCAGCGTTTCTCGGGACCCAGTGTAGTAACTGGAGGGAGGATTACCTAGTTGCTACCTCCCAATGTTGGGATTTGGGTTGAATTGCCCGGCATGTTCCCTTCTCTCTGGGAAGCTGGTGTGACAGTGACCCCAGGATGCTCCTCAAGAGGTTTCCTGGACTGTCTCTCCCCCCCTGCTTAAGGAGAAACTGCTCAGTTCCATCTGTTTTTTATTGCTTTTTGACATTAATATTACATCTTCTGCCTCTCTGATGGAAACCTAAGTTTCCCAAAAGCTGTTCTTTTTTTTTGTCTGAAGGCTATTTGTACCTTGCTGAGAAAAGTGTCTGACCATAGGAGGTCATTTCCCAACAGAAGCCACAGTGGTGATCTCTCTGATTACTCTGCAGTCGCATTTCAGTCCTCAGTAGAGCATTAGTTGTCCTTGTTTGGTTTTTTCCCAATTAGCATTTTCTGTCACTCCTTTATATTACCATGATGCTTGTGGTAACCACAGGCCTAAGGCAGGAGCAGGTCTCTGAAGAAATGCTCAGCGTTGTTAGTGGGTGATTATATACCCCCCCTCCAAGGGTCTCTCTTGGTTTAGGTCTTTCCTATTTCAGATGACAGTTTTCTCTCTGTATGTCTCAAGAGATTTTGAGGGAAGGCGTCTGATGCGGCTTTACCTCTTAGTGTTTTCTTTCTATTTGTGATAAGAAATAAGTGATAACCTCGTTATAAGAAAACAGGAGGTCCTGATTGGCACATATTTTTCATTTAATTATTACATGCTTGCTGTGTGACAGCAGCGTAGGAGTAATAGAGCTGCACATTACTGTTTCATGCTCCCCCTTTTTTACGGTCTCTCAGAAATGCCGCTTTCTGCTAGCAGGTACAAAACTTGCCCTGCCCAAAATTGTGTAGCATGGCCAGTCCACTGCTGATCTAAAAGTGCTTGCTTCAGTTCCCAGAGCTCCAGTAATAAGCAGGCAGCCTTTTGATTTAGTTCTCAAGTTTTGAAAGTTTTTTTTTACTCTCAAGGAAACTTTATTTAATTCCCTTGTTAAATACAAACTAAACCTGAGGGGTGCTTGAACCACTTTTTGAGAGTGTTGTTTTGAGTGTTGGTTACCTTGGCCTGCCTAACATCTCACTGCAATTGAAACATTTATATTCTTTTACCCCTCTAGCAACTTGGTATTGTGTTTGATTTTAATACAGAGGATGTAACACCTCCTGGAATGGCATGAATAGTTTTCAAGGCTGGGCTTCTCTGCTGTTGGGCTTTCTTTTTCTGATCAACAAATTCTCTTTATTTCAGGAGCTCTTCAACCTGAAGGTTCAGAAGGCTGGGATGACATTCGTATTTCAGAGAACTGATTAAGTATTGTAACAAACACAAATTAAATTTCTGCTGTAAATCATTGCTTGCATTACTGAAAATCCTAACTTGATTAATTGCAGGTACATACTTTCCTGCAAGTGAACCCAAATATATTAGAATTTTTGGCTTCCGCAATTTGTTGCTTATAGGTACTGTCTTTTTTTTACTGGAAGTAAAATTAAGCCATTATCCCCAGTAACGAACAGGAGACACTGGGGAAAGTGCCACCATGATTGTTGCCATGTTCAGGTTGTGTAAATATTTCATAGGAAAAGGGTTGCCTAGAAGGTTACGGGAGAAACATCCTACGAATCATAAGCTTTTAAGGATATGACACGAGAAGAGCAGGAGTAGGTGAGTGCGATCTCAATGGGCAAAAGAAGGATGTTTACACCAGCACTACAAGTTGAACAACAAGTAAATGCAAAAAGGCTAAAGTGAATGCTCACATCAGCTCAAAGCGACAAAATACAAACTCAGGCTGAAAATGAGGCAATATTGAATGTGTTTTGGGGCCATATGTTTATTGATGGACTGAGCACAAGGTCTTTTTTTCTGACAGTTATGACCGGAAAGATGGTGTTTCTTGTCCGCTCTTTCCAAATAGTAAGGTGCTGATACAGAGCTCCTTGTAGCACAAGTTTTTTAATGTGTCGTCTCTCAGTAATAACAATTACTCTCCTTTGTTTTTCAGTCTACACTCTTAGACTGAGTCATGTCAATGTATGCGGGCTTGGACTTCTCTTACCTTCAGTACAATAGTCTTGTTGAACCAAGATCAGACAAATGCTATTTAAGGAAGAGCAGAGAAAACACAAAGGACATAGAAGAAACACCCCTGTGTTAATAGGGTTTTAAAAATGGGATCTGGGGAAGCTGCTGACATAGGAAAAATGACTGTGTATTAGTGAGGTTTCTGATATTTGTTGCTTCACTTGAATCAGTCATGAGCTGATTCACCGTATCTAGGGCAAAAGCAGACAGTGAAGTAGAGGTCTACCTACAGCCCAAAAGGTGACACTCAGTTGACGAAAATGTATCTGGTGTTGGAGCAACTTTCTAATTGTCTTTCGGCTAATCACGGAAAAACAAATCTTTCCCTTTTTCTTCATTTTTAAAAGAATAAGTATATACAGACTTTGTATTAAAATTTATTAACCCTGGTAGCTCCTTTCATCTTTGCAGCCAGGTTAATAAGATTCCGTAGGTATAACACTCTTGTCTGGTTAAAACCACATTTTACATCTGGGGGGACATATTCCTTACATAAATATGCTGGTTGCACTGTTCTGTCATTGCCAGTTTACTGGTGTGCTGAAGAAGAAAGGTTCCTAGCTGATTGTTTAGAAGTCATTAATGCTTCCAGAACTATCTGCCATGCATATGCTAATGTCAGAATACTAATATTCTGTAACTGCAATGCTCCCAGTTCAGAGTCAGTGGTAAAACTGTACTGTAAATTAGTGTAAAATACCCTTCTGTCAAAAAAAGAAAAAAATCATTTACATTGCTAAAAGTTGTTCTGTGTAACTATATCCCAGGTACTTCTACTGCCACAGTATTGGCCAGGTGACACATCTTTTCACAGCCTGGCTCGCAAAGAAATGGCAGGCATAGGTCATAGTAGACACAGTAGTCATTACAGTTAATTTAAAAAAATAGCTAATAAAGAACTCTCCTGGGCCCACATTTCTGGAGCTCACAGTTGTACCTGATGATCTTAAAGGTCTGTTCCAGCCAAAATGACTCTATGGTTCTACAATTCTCATCTTCTTCCCATTGAACCTCTCTGTCCAAATGTGGGACAGTGGCACTTGCAAAATCTTCTGTGCAAAGGAAGGCAGTAAAGAGGAGCCAGGAAGCGGTAAGAGCTTTCAGAGATAACTCCTGTTTCACCTTGAAACTGTCATGCTAGAAGGGTATCTTGGGACCTTATCAGTCTTTAAGGCAGGAGATGCCAGCTGTAACTCCTTCACACAGGACTTGTGAAACAGTTTGGTGCAGCTCATAAACATCTGCTGGACACGTGGACTGTAATGAACAGCTCCAACCACGGGCATTAGGAGTCATGTTCCCATGCATAATAGATGTTTGTCCTGCTGACCTTGTGTGGCCTACTACAAGGAAAGACTCTATGTCCATGAGAAGGACTGGTGCCCCTCTCCTTGCTCCATATTTGCATGCTTCGGTCCAGCTTAGAAGTAGTTGTTAACCCGATTCATGTAATCACTATGAGTTGCTTCAGCGTCCCTGTTTAGATAAGCAAAATGTGAGCTACAGAGTAGGAATTACTGCAGCTAAGGAGAAAAACATCTTATATGGAGGTTGGACATTGCTTAGATGTTGGGTCTTTAGAAACGACCTTGACTTGTGCTCCTAACACAGACTTTTTAAATCACCTTGGATAGCGAGACTCTCTCTCTCTCTACTCCCATCTGCTAATGGTAATAAACCTTTCCTTTTCCTCCTGTTGTCTTATCTAGTCAGATGCTAAGCTCTTAGAAAAAGACTGTAACTTAAAATAACAAGAACCCAATTTGTAGGTGGAACCTCTAAGCCTCGGAGGCCACAGTCATAAGGGGATTTAAGTGCCTTATGACCCACTGATTTCAGTATCTTTGTCCTAGATAATATAAATACACAGTAAGCATCAGAAAAAATCTTGCAAGACTATTTAAAGGATTATGTTAGAAAGGAAAAAGGGTTGGAAGAAAGAAAGAGAGAAAAAGCCCCTGCAAGAATAAAGAATTTAAAATAACAATATGTAAGTTTTTAAGATTTATATCTTAAAGATCAAAGAGATCACACAGTAATTTAGAAAATAGGTGATGCTTAAACTGCGTTTAAGTTTAAGAAGCTAGTAGAATTGTTTCATTAATTTCTTTGCTTCTTTCTTTCGTGCTTGAGAGCAGTAAGATCTGTGTTGCTCTAGGATGAGAAAATGATCCAGGCCATTGTATATAAGTGGAACATTGGTATAAGAAGGCTTTTTCCCACCACTGTGTTAGGTTTTGGGTGAAACCTAAGCCCAGATCTCATGCAGAAGATTTCAGGCTTCAAGCTGATCATGATACTGAAAAAGATGGTGCAGAATATAACAGAGAATGTGGAATTTCTCCTTTAAAGGTTTCTGTCACTGATGTGACTGAGTCAGCACAGGCAAATCCTCTATGATAAAGCACATTCTCCATAGCCAGAAAGGACCGGGCTGAAGTTTATATAATATTCAGTGTTCTCTGGCACCACGATTGCTCTGAACGGGGAACTAGGCGAGTGCGAACACAAGGGAAATACATTGCCAAACTACTTCCCTCCTGTTTCTCTGAGTTGAGGGCTCAAACCTGTGAGTACCCGTCTCTCATGCCTGGCTTCCACTCTAGTCCTCACTTGCTTCTAGGTGTGCACTGGGGACAAGGAAACAGCAGGACAGCACGCATAGCTGTCACCTCCCCCACTCCTACAGCCCCAAGCACAGTTCAGCCTTGCAGCTGGAAGCCGGTTTATGTCCAGAAAGGAAGCGAGCTGTTCCACTCCTGTGAGTATCAACTCCAGTGAGTACAGACTAACGTGAGGCCTTCTGAATGTGAAAACAGCCGTGTTATTACTTGTGGGTTTTGGTCCCTAGTGCTCTGGGGAGGACAGAGAGACTAGTAAAGTCAGCTGCTGCAGGGCTGTGTGTGATATATTGACATAGTTTAAACCAGAATCCTCAGGAGAGATGTACGGTTATTTTGCTGTCAGCCAAGATTCTGCAAATTGATTTCTGTCCCTGCTTGTTTGATTCTCTCTAGTGGAATATTAGTTGTTTTTACTTACTGATACTGACCTCACCTTTTGGCTAAAGGATAGAAATTTAAAGGGATGTCCTGATGATGAGAAGACATAGATTTAACTTCAAATGCTCTCATGAGGAACTAGGAATACAAATCTCATTGTCTTCCACAAGAATTTATATTTCTACCGAATCCTAAAAACCTGTTCTCCTCCCATCAATGCAAGACTAAATCGGAATTTTTGTTTGAAGAAAACTGCCTAATGAGGTGTTCAAAACCTGTGTAAAACCAGAGGAAGAAACAGCTGTTGTGCCACAGTAGTATTGGGAAAAAAAGCTGTTCTCTCATTTTGTTTAACATGATGGATCAACAAAGAGGAAATTAAAGGTGTTCTGATTGTTATTTGATTCTATATCTCCCAAGAAATTTAATTAAATTAATGTTTTATTAAATAATGAAAAAAAAAAAACAAGGGATTGTTCAACTATTCAGGTCTGGAAATCCTATTGAATTACCTTTGAAGTCAAAGTGAAGTGCCGTAGAAGCAGGTCCTACACAAAAATCAAGCAAGGCGGTTCTCCATTTTCTATATTTTTAACATTTTTCTATGTTAAAAATATAAGTAGTAAATTTGCCTCTGTAATCTCTTCTGTCCCTGTGCTGTCCTGGTATAGTCCAACAAAGCTGTGACAGAAGTGCGTAGAGTCCCTTGCTTAATTACTTTCATACAACACATCATGCCTAATGAAATATTAGCATAGGGGAACAATCTTTATTTCAAAATGTGTAGTAGAAAATGTCACATCTGCGGATAAAGAGTGAACATTCCTATCTATGCAGGCAGAACTGATTTTCTTTCTCCTCATAAATGTGACAGTTCCTTGGGAAAACGTCTTTTATTGTTGTATCCGAAAATAACCTCCCTAAACCTTTCAGTCAGAACGGTCTGATGTCAGATCTACAAAAGTTATCGTGCCTAAATTATAAGCTTGATTTGCTTTTTGGATGTATGAATTCAAATATGTTCTTGCAAATCCTAGCAATTTTGGGGTAATCAGAAGAGATTACACGCGGTTTCATTGTCACTGAAACTAACATCCACAAGCCTGCGAAGCACAGACAACGCGGCGTTCTATTCTGTAGGACTAGTAGCCCGCTGCTGCAAGAGGTGTAGGATTTCCGCGATGTGTCGGGGTGTCCAGTGGTGCCTCAGGTAACATCAGTGTTATCTTCCTCACTCCAGTTCTTTCCATTTCTGATATTCCTCCATTAACTCATCTCTGTTTGGTTATGTTTTCATCTTTGCTGCGTATCTAGTCAAGAAATAAGTTCAGATTCCACTCTTCTGGGACTTTATATAAACAAAAAACTTCAGTAGTGATGAGATATGATTAAATATTACAAATATTTTATTTTAATCACGTGCTTTTATGGACTTGCTTTGCAGTTACTGCGTTTTGCAGAAATTCCTAGTTGTCTCTATCTCAGCATAACAGGCTCCAAAGTGCCAAAGAAGGATGTTAACGGATTTTTGACCTCGAAATATTCTTGTGATTCTATAAATTGCGGTTTTGGATCTTCTGATTTGCTTTGACATTCAGCATTATCTACTTGCACATGAATCTTTGTAAGACAATTGTGCACTTTTGTGTGTGGGGGTGGGTAACGGTAGGTGCGAAATGCCCTGAAAGTGATGCTGGAAATAGGTATTTCAAGGGGATGGTGCTGGAGTGCTTTTCCACCTGAGCAGAAACTCTTCTTTGATGAGACGAGTATATCGATGGGAGGGTCTGGTTTTGGTGCGGTAATAGGACTGAAATGTGATTCTCTGTCACTGCAAATGAGCTACTAGTTGAAGAATGCAAGATAAAACAACTTCACCTTATCCACAGCTCAGACTTCCCAGTCTTCAGAAATCTTCCAAGACCAACCTGGTAAAGTGGGTGGTTTTTTACTGACTTTGAAGCAAGTGGTTGTCGCGGTTTGAGATATTGGATTCCTTTAGGTCAGTCAGCCCCTGGGTCTGGGATTCTACCTCGCTAGATCCTCCCGCCGTGGTGAATGCTCTATCAATACCTGTTCAGCGCTTTGCTGCCTGTTCAGATGCAAGGTGTGACTTTTCAGTGCCGTTTAATCCCCACGAACAAAAAAGAAACTATTCTGGGTCTGTCCTTACAAGTATAGGCTTGCACAAAATACTGCAATGGCTATAATTGTGCGGGAAAACTGACATTACTGTCGTTGGAAACCTAAATGAACCCATTTTCTGAAAGTTTAATACCGGCATTGAATACGTGTACATTTTGCATGACTTTCTAGTGAAAATTCCCAATTTATGCCAGATAGACTCAAATCCACTTGAAAAGTTGATGGTGCTTGCTGAAGAAATTGTCATCTGCAATAATTCTAAGTTCCTTACTTTCCTTTAAAATGTTCAAAAGATGCTATCAACTGAACTCTGATAGTTTTATCTTTATTAAATTCTGTAAAGAATATGTAAAAAGACAAGTCATTCAGACTATGCTAAAACCTGTAATCGTGTAATATGAGCTTCACCCAGATTCTAAATGCTCTGAGCAATTCCTTTCCCATATTGCAAAACCCACTGTCAGGATCGAAGAGGCTGCAGCGAAGAACTGCAGTAGAAGCGCTTGGGACTGTGAGGATATGAGTTATGAAGACAGATTAGACAGACCGCTGTCATGATCGAAGAGGCTGCAGTGAAGAACTGCAGTAGAAGCACTTGGGACTGTGAGGATATGAGTTATGAAGACAGATTAGACAGACCCAGCTACAGGCTGTAGTATATCAGACGGCACAGATAAATTGAGGCTAAGAGGGCATCTCACAGTCAGATGAAATACACTGAAAAAATGCCGTAGACTGATACCTCTCTGTGGTTTAAGACTAGTTGCTTCAAAAACATGAGGTCTCATACCATGAAGTTAACAAGTAGACTTGGAAACTAGTAGACGTGCCATTAAAGTGGAACATTTGTGTTCAGATAAGGGGAGACTGCATAGCAAACTGCACACATCGGCAATAAGTAGAAATAGTTTCAAGAGGAAATTGAATTAAAGAAACTGGAAAAGAGAAGTAGAAACATGGTTTCAAGTGAAGAAGGGTGAAAGCACTGGGATAACACAGTTACAAACAAACCCTCTATTTAAGAAAACACATTTTATTTTCTGATAATTAAGAGAGATCTCCCTTCCACCTTGTCTCGCTGACCTTGTACATTTTCTGTTCATGTTTCAGTCAATTTGGATGTGCTTTCTGCTGTTAAAACTTAGGCCTTCCCCAAGGTATGTAAAGTAATTCAAAAGGATTGTGGGTTAGAAATGTTTTTGAAGTGTTTTTATTTTTAATTTATTACTAGGTAATAGTAGCACGTACACACATCTTAGACCCAGATTAAACTGTACCATTTTGCCTGTTGCTAAGGTTAGCTTACACACCTGCAAGTAGAAAACTTAATCTTTTCCATTTGGTGCTTTATAGAATTTAAATTCTAGCTATTTGTAGAAAAAGATGCTTCTCTTATGTTACAATAGTTTTTCTGTATCTCGCTAACTTTGTTAAAACAAAGACTGAATCCTAACCTCTTGCTGTACTCATCTCCGTGAGGTTTCAAAAAGTTTGTCTCATCAGAAGTACTCATGCTGCAGAACTACAAAGCCGCTGCTTCTCGATAATAAAGTAATAAAAATAAAATCTCTGTCCTCAGAGATGTCGAGCTGTAGGAATGGCTTTATGGCGCTTGCTGTTACCTCAGCCTGCATTAGCAGGGTAAGACGTACCCAGAGTGTGATTGGATGGAAACTGGGAGGTGGCAGCAAGAGGTGTCCTTTGGTTCCTTCACTCCCAGTGTGCTGAGCTATGCCTTGGCCAGCAGCCCGGGCACTCACCCGTGCAGTCACTCTCTGCTGCTCACCAGGACAGGGAGAGAAAATTGGATGAAGAAACTCATGGGTGGACATAAAGACAGAGGGGTTGCCTACCGGTTACCATTGTGGCCAAAACAGACTTGACTTGAGGAAAATTAACTTGATTTATTGGCAATTAAAATGTTTTGTGGTCATGAGAAACAAATACTAAAAAACCTAAAAAACCCCCTGCTGCCTCCCCACACTTTTCCAGGCTCAGTTTTACTCACTCCTTCCTCACTATTATGGACCTCTCTTTCCCACCCCAACTGGGAGGGGACTGGGAAATGGGGGTTGAGTCAGTCCATAATCTTGGTTTCTGCAGGCTGATTTTCCCTGATTTTCCTCAATCCTCACACTGCTGTGTGATGTTTTGCCATTTCTTAAACACTTTTCCTCAGAAGGGTCATCCCTTTGCTGCGGGGCTCAGCCGTGCCCTGTGGCGGGTCTGCTGGAGCCAGCTGTGTGCAGCACAGGGCAGCCCTGGCCTCTCCTCCCAGAGGTCCCCTCTGCTGGTGCCTGGGTGTCTGCACCCTGAGGTGCGGTAGATACGTGAGTCTTTCCTCAGGCTCACTGGAGGAAGAGAATGGCCCGTCTGTTCTCAGCCTGTTGTGACCCAAAAGTTCAAGAGCATTTTTGTCTCCTGGACCTGCTACATGGTGATGTACACGTGGCTGTGTTCCCACTGCCTTTGTTTTTGTAGAGAACACTTAAAAAGTTTTCTTTTTTCAATTTTAACTTTTTCTTTTATGCGATTTTCTGAGACATTCCTTTATTTCCTTTAGGATTCAACCGTAGTTGAAATTTTGATGTAAATTAACCCAGAAGAAAATCCTTTTCTCTGTCAAAACATTCTTTTTAGAAGTTAAAGGACACTTAAGGACTAGTTTTGAATAGTCATGAAAGAAAACACTGCTGCTAGTTTTCTGATGCCATTGGAGAGGTGACCCTAGTCAATCTGTCTTTAAAAAAAAAAAAATTAGTTGCTTAAGCGCTGCCAGATATCTAATTAAGTTCCCAATTATTATAAATATTCTATCCTCAGATGGCTTCTTATATTAGTAAATAGTTCTCACAAGGTCGTTGGTTCCACCTGGCATATAAAAACTTTTTCCTGTTTTTTTACGCAATGACAGTAGGAAACCAGAGTATTATACTGCGTTCTTGCACTTAGAATAAAAAAAAAAAAATCTATTTAAGTATCTTAAATAAAACCACAATGATAACACTGCCCACCTGATCATCTGAGCAGTATGATCACACTGGAGAATAATCCTGATGACTATTCACCTGTGACAAATTTTACAGCTGGCCGAAATCATGCCCAGAAGGGAAACTGTATGTTTGCCTCCTTTAAGAATACACACCTCAGAATACAGTGAAAACAAAGTAGAGTTTTTAAATGTTGAATTATAAAGCCAGAGTTTGCCACTGGTCTTGAAATGCAACCTTCTTATCCTATCATATCCAATTAAGATGCTGTAGCTGTGTTTTCCCCAGGAAAAAAAACAAACCAAACAGTTTATTTCTAAATATATTTATTTATTTATCTAAATATATTTATTTCTAAGCCTGGAGTGCAAAGCACAGCAGCTGTGGTCCAAAGAGAGCAGAATTATAGGTGTGTGTTTTGCAAATACGGAAACAGAAGTTCAGCCAAAGATGTTTCCTTCTATTGCTTTAGAACTTGCTACTCTAGTAACGGGAACAACCTCCTAGTTTCTCTTCTATTTTTTCCCTAGGATATGTAAATACAGAACCAAATGTAGAGGTTCTCTCCCCGCGTTCAGCACTCCTCTCATGTACATCTCCTCTGATATAAATACCAGTTTCCTTGTGTGTGTCTTGGCAGAATACTAACATAAGCACTTGCATTTCCAACCCCTATAACTCAATGGCCAATCGCTTCTGCAGAGCTGACGTTTTCCTCCCACCAGTCTGAATGAAGTAATCCCTGCTCAGGAAAAATAATTTTTTCTGTTTCTACAAGTGTATTCTCTTTTTGCTTGTATATATAGGATGAGATTTGAGATCAAAACAGAATATGTAAGGAACACAGAGCTAGAAACAAGTCACTAAAGCAGTCGAGCAGATATGGAAAATATAGCTCAAGAGTACGTCTTGTGAACAATCACCATGCTTTTCAACAGGGGGTTGAGATACTTAAAGTTCGTTTAGGAAAAACTGCAAAGACAGTTTTCCAAATTCTTTTTGTGTGACTGTGACAAATGATAGTCTTTTTTTCTGTAATACAATACGAAAATTTGCAACTGCATCGACAGAGTATATCGAACAAATTAGATACGCCTTCATCCGTACATGGCCACTATCAGTTCTGCAGACTTGTTGATATTTAAAGTGAGGTCTGAAATTTTGAAGATGTGACTCAAACATATCGGTGATGTATGAAGTAGAATTCTCGAATTGTTGCTTGTCAAGCCTGTACGTTTAGTATAACAGTCAGGGGCCAAAATTTCCTAGCTTGGCTGACTGACAACATGCCCTGCTTTTCCAAACTGTCTGACTTCAGCCCAGCTTTCTGTGTTTCCTCCTTAGGCTGAAGCACCAGGACTTCTCTTCGCTGTTGCCTTTCCACCGCAGTGCTTTTCAAATTGAGTGTATCTTGTATAAGGAGGGAGCAAGAGAGAAGCGGTAAATCCACAGGTGGCTTTGCCTCCTAAGTACAGAGAATGAATGTCACAGGGCTGGATGCCTCTGTGGCATTGAAGAGCAGGGCTGAGCCCCATCAGACATACTGCCCCCTCCTGGGACAACACTAATGTATGTGCTGCAGCTGAGCTGACCCCCTGTGCCCTATCAGGGATGTGAAGACTCCTTCTGTTCTGCAAAGCACCTGCTTTCCCCATTCCGGATAATTATTTAAGCTCAAGCAAATCCTGCTTTCTTGGGCTCTTTACAAGACTCTGTCAGGAGAGAAAAGTCACTCCAGACCTGTGGCGTGACTAGCATTTTGAGGTGCTTAATGACCAAGAAGAGAGCTTGTGATGGTGGAGCCCCAGCTAAGGGTAAATTTTTTAGCAAAGTACAGTCTGTGGGATGAAATCAAGCCTTTGTGTGAGAATTTATGATTTTTCCCCAAAGTGAGAAACTTCGGCAGAATACATCTGAGCAATGACAAGAGCTGTGGCTGATGTTGTCACTCAGCACCTTAAAGTGTAAGTCTTTTGTACAACAAGCTACAGGCTGCGTGTGTTGTTTCTTCTGCTGTGAATTATGCAGTTATGTGCATATCGAAGCTCTTCTTGTTTCCTCTTCTGTAGTTCAGACTTTTTTTTTTCTTTTACAGTTTGGAGTCCAAGTCTCCTTTGAGTCACAATAAGTTGTTTAAATGGAAAAAAGACTCTCCATTTGTTTTGAATATGAGCATGATTTTAGTTGTTCCCTGGTAAAATATTGTGGTTAAAAAAGAAACCAAACCAACAACAAATGAGACACAAACAACAAAGCATTTATCTACATTGTAGTTTCCTTTGCAAAGCCTAAACAGCCCCTGACTGGAAGGCAGAATTTAGGGTCCTGGTTTATAAATTGCTATAGCTGAGACAATAATACTTCATCCTCTGTCTCTCCATTTGTTTTGAATATGAGCATGATTTTAGTTGTTCCCTGGTAAAATATTGTGGTTAAAAAAGAAACCAAACCAACAACAAATGAGACACAAACAACAAAGCATTTATCTACATTGTAGTTTCCTTTGCAAAGCCTAAACAGCCCCTGACTGGAAGGCAGAATTTAGGGTCCTGGTTTATAAATTGCTATAGCTGAGACAATAATACTTCATCCTCTGTTATGTGATGGCAGAGACAAATCAGATAATGCATCTAAAATCTCCTTTCTGCAGCTTAAACTGAGTGAAACGCAGAGATAAACTGGAATCCCCAAATCATTCTTAGTGGCAACACAAACTAGATGGGAACATCCTACTAAGACAAATATAATTGCATCTTGATTTCAAAGGCTTCTAAACTTGTAATTCCTAGAAAAAGTTAACAGCTTTCATTTAAAGCTATTTTTAGTGTCTACAGGTGTATTTTGGTGGTGGTAACAACTGTTGATACGTCAAAGGTAATTTTTGATGATGAGATATTGGAGGAGAGCAGCAAATTATATATATTATCACATCCGATGATGAGCAGCTGTAAGCGCAAACTAACATTAAATGTGCATCACATTTTTCTGCACTCCAGGGAAGTGTGGAACAAAGTCATACGGTGATTAGACTTGCACCAGCATGCCATTAACAACTCCAGATGGCAGCACTTCAACTGCAGACACTTCCAGGTGTATTGAGAAGGCTAAAAATAACTAAACAGCAAGGCATGACCTAGTGACAGTCTAATTTGCAAAAGGAATGAAGAGACAACAGGACTGTTTAGCTGAAGGCATGTGAGAAAAATGGCTTAAGCCATGAGCAAATTCATGTTTAATCTGGTAGGAAAACACTGAGTTCCTCTCAAAAAAGATGAACCTTCTTAATTTAAGATTTACTGTCAACCTGATAGAAAAGCAAAGGAGTTTGCGTGTGCCTTTCATCAGACTTGTTCTCTAGTTGGTTGGTTGGTTAGTTAATTTGTTTTAAGGCAAGATACTGGAATTTCAATATATGCAGTAAGAAGCAAGGGTATTTTCCTTTTTTGCTTATTATCCACAAAGTGCTTAGGGATGTCTTGAATAATTGCCATCCATTGAAGACTGAATTTTACAGGATAATTTTATTTACTCTGTCACTTACGTGCTAACAATCCTCGTGTCTATGGGCATAAAGCGGATGGACTGCTATTGGTTTTAAATAAAAGTAGTGGTTTCTGTCAAACACGTTTTGCATCATGTGCAGAAAAGTTACCAAGCCTAGAATAGAGGCGAGGGCGCAGAGGTGCTACCAGTGCAGAAGTGAATGAGAGATGTAAAGCTGTTTCAGTGAGAAACTGTTATCATTTATATAAAGTTCGGGTGAATCCATCAGGAGTAACAGCTTCCCAGTTGTTCTTCACCACTGGATGTGGCTGTATTATTTCTGAGGAAAAAGTAGTAGCTTGAAAACAATCTGATTTTCTCTAATAGTCTGTAAGTTTCCAATCTATTTCAGCACAGACATAAACCCCTGCAGACTTACATGGACGGATTTCTTTTTAGAGCAGCTGATAAATCTTGGGTGTCCTTAAATTGTCAGTGGTGAGTTTACTAGTGTGTTTCATTTCAGAACTGCCCACTGTGTGCAGGGACCATACATGCACATTATGATGCAAACAGTCTTGAATACGTCCAGGAAAAACCACGGAGAAAAGTTACCGTTACTGCAGGAACACCGAGGGTGATCCGGTCTTGCTCTACAGCCAGCTCTTCAACTACGTGTTGTCAGTTGCCCTCAGTAGGCTGTAGCTGAGCCTTCATCAGTTTGCTTTCACTGCTTCCTGCTATCGCTTTTATCCCTTCCTCTGGTGTTCCAGGAGGAGGGTGTCCCTTCTTCTCTTTCTCCAGACTAGACCTAAAAACTGTTATTTCCCTCACGAAACTGAAGGGACCAGTTACTGCCATGCCCTGCCTGTCCTTTTTGTGCCCCTCTGAACTAGATGACAGCAAGGACAGTATGCTCGTGGCAAAATTACCAATACGTGTCATGTCAGCATCCCTGTATTGGTCAAGACAAGGAAGAGGAACTTAGGTCTATCAATAACCTGAGGTGCGTGAGATTAACTTTTTGAGACAATGGGGAATAGTTGTTGTAAAACATCATTGAAAAGATGAGGCTAGCGGTTCACCTTCCTTGTGCATCTCTAGATTGCAGCTTTCAAAACAGGTTGTCATAGAAGATATAATTTGTGATACCACCACTCCAAAAATTAAAAAAGGCTCATTAAAAATGTGATTCTCTGTCCTGAACACTGGCATGGTAGAAAAGTGACATCTGTTGCTGACAAAAACATCTTAGACAAAAAGAATCTAGTCTTGCAAGGCCTGTACATTCCCTGCCTGGAGCACAAGGATGTCATGAACTCTCATTCATTTCTGTGCGAGCTAAAAAATCAGGAAAACCTTATTAAATTAAGCAAAGTTTATGAGGCTTAGGGTTCATACTCAAGAGATAAATCAGGCAAACACCAACACTTTGGCTGCGTATCCAAATTAACCTTCATACCTTGTGAAATTTGTTCGTGACTCATTTTTGCAGCGCAGGAAGGCAAATTAACGAGAGACTTGCTTATATTAATCTCACTTTAAGTTTGACATGTGGATAGCTAACATAATTTTAAAGATGCAATAGTTCAAGCACGCTGTTGTGATAGGCAAATATTTATACATAATCATATTGTTATATTAAGGAGATTATTAGTCAAGTATGTTCTGCCATTTGGGATGTAATAATTTTTTAAATATCGAAAAGCAAAATCAAAAGTGATGAGCAGAAAAAAATGTTGTTTGGGATTTATTTGCCATAAAAGTCTTGTGCCTTCACTGGATATTGAATATCTTCATTTCTGCGGAGGCATTTCTGTTTGAGTTCCAGACATGCCTGCCTTCCCTTTCACAGCCACAATCCTAAATATAGGAAGATGTTTATCATTTTCCATTTAGAAATTAGTATTCCGGTCCCTCTGCAGTGCATATAAAATGCTTGTTATGCTGGAGTTCCACTAAAGTGGAAATGATTGTACCAAGGGAAAAATTTCTCTCAATCAGGTTTGAATTGTGTGCCTTAGGGATGGGGGTATCATCTTCCTTTCTTGCACACAGTCATTCTTCTTATATCAACACCAATTACCAGGTAAGGTTCAAAGCTTGCCTGTGAGTTTGCTCGTATCGAAGCCTGCTGAGAACAACGTGTCCCTTGCTCTCAGCAGACTCTCTTCTCACACTAGAACTCTCGTTCCTTTTCATATCTGTGTAAAATATAGAGAAACTATCTTGGCCAAGGACTTTGAAAAGGCACAAGTTCTGGTTACTTCTGAATATCCTTTTGTGGTATTCCTCTGAAAATAACCTTCTGTGTCTTTTCGATTAGGCTGTAGGCTCGTTGGAGTTTGTGCAACGCCATGCAAAATTTTGGATGAGGAACACTGGGTTGTTACTTATTGTGCATAAAAATCAGGGAAAAGCTCCTACCTGCAGTAGCCCATTTCTCTCCAGGAAAAGAGGGAGTGGATTAAAAATTTTCTCTAAGCATCTGAGTAAGAATTTACATTGCTGGAACTATCTTAACCTCCAATCTCCTGTCGTCTCTGGTTAAAGTGTTTAGGAGGATGCCTGCATTTAGGGCCTCTTTGGTTCAGGTAATTTTAATTTACAAGTGATGATGTGCAACAGGTTTCACTGAAGAGAAATAAGGCAGATTCTCATCATGGGCTTGTGTTTTCTGGCTGTATAATGGTAATCTTCTCTTTCTGCAGGAAAAAAAATGTTCGCCTCTGTTGCAGCACAAGTAGTCTCAACTGGCACATTTGTTTCTTGGTCTAAGTTAATTTCAGCTGCTTTTCTGTGCTGCTTCACCATGAGTTCATTCTGTTAGGTAATCTTCTGGGTTAAAGCCAATCCCGTGTTAATTTACAGCTACCTCATTTTGTGCAGGGAGTTGCATATTGCTGTGAAATTGTGTCTCTGGGAACCCCAGACGGGGAGAGGTCTGTGGAAGACCAGCACGGTGTGCTGCTGTGTTGTAGTTTGGCCAAAGTATAGAAAAAGTTGGGTTCTTATTGGTGGAAAACTTGTGGGTTTTTTGCAAAATTCATCCAAATCTTTAGCAATCAGAATAGGTTCTTAAAATAGACTCTGGCTTTGTTTCTAATTTGGTGGCTTTAATATAAAATGAGTGTAACAAATGAAACCAAATTGAAAAAGTGTTGTCCTCCTCCACCTTCTGATTTCTGTACTGGTATTGATCTACAATATTCTACAGCTCGAGGGTTTGGCAGAAACACAAGGTGACACACGTGTCTGACAAAGTGTGCCCACAGGTTTATAGTTTCATTAATTTTAGGGAAAAAAACCAACCCTGACTGCTCTGAAATTTCATCAACCTTAAAAGGAAAAAAGTTGAGAGGGAGAGTGAGTTGATTGGAGTTCAGCCTCTTTCAGAAGTTGGCTAGACATCTTGAAATTTTAACATGAGAATAAAAATTTCACTGAGGGATGGAAGAATATCTTCCCTCCTTGAGCTGCATGCAGGCTATCGTGCTGTACGAGGAGACACTGCCTCCCTTGCTTGACGCCGTTACTGTATTAGACTTCATGCTTATGAACACAATTTCAAAGGACGTAAGGATAGAGGATATGTTCAAGACCCAGTAGGAGTCTTGCTGAAAAATGAATGCAAAATCAGCATTTTCTGAAGTTCCTTAAGACCTCAGTGTTTCTTTGATTTTCTTGTCTGTTTTCTTCTTCCTCCTTCTATGAGAGTCCGAAGTCTGGGTAGTTTCTTCAGAATCTACTCAGATGAATTTCTGTCTTGTGGTGGGGACAACCTTTTTTTTCTCTGTAGATCCACTGCTGTTGCATTGTGCTACTTAACTAAGGTAGACATTTTAATAATCTGTAGGAAAGCTTAAGTCTGCAGCAATTCCAACACCTTCACACTTCATCAGAAATTTGAATTAAAAAGTAAACTTTGCGGTCCTGAAGAGACCGAGGCAGAGCTGGAACTGAACATGTGCCAGGTGGCACCTACTACTTACAGGGACCCATCACTGGAGGTGTTCAAGGTCAGGTTGGACAGGGCTTTGAGCAACCAGATCTACTGAAAGATGTCCCTGCCTATGGCAGGGGAGTTGGGCTAAATGATCTTCAAAGGTCTCTTACAACACAAAGCATTCTGTGATTCTATGATCTTGGTTGGGGAGCAAAGAGCAAAAGCCCTGGCAAGCTAAGTTGTCAGGGAAAGGATATTCCTGGAGGTTTTAGGAGTGCTGCTTTTAGGAGTATATCCTCTGCCTTTCCACTCACCCTTTCCCAGCAATAACTATTTTCCTACCTGTATATTCCTCAGACTGAACAGCCAGACTGCAAAGCCTGTGTTTTGCTGGCTATAGCAAGCTGCTGCCTCAGATACGTGAGACGCTAAAAGCACCGTTGTCCTGCCTAGAGTCAGCCCTGTCATCAGTAGAGTAGTTAGAATGGAAGTCTGTGCAAAAGAGGAAACATTATGTCAACCTTACTCAACGCCAGCACCCTTCAAAAGTCCAAATGTTCACCAACAAACCTTATTTGGAGATACTGCTTCACATTGGTTAGCATCAAAGCAGCAAATGCTCAACTGTGGAGGAAGCCAGATGCTTTACTGTCTAATCCTTGGCCTAAAGCTACATAAATAGTCACCCATGCTGTCGAGGCCCTGAGGAAACCACCAGCCTTGCTTCTCCTGTCCAGCCCCCTCCTCTGCCCATGGTGCAGGACATCACGTCAGCCCCTCAGGGCCATCAGCTCCTGCCCCGTGATGCTGCAGCAGGGCTGATCTCCAGCTCCCCACAGCCCTGTGTGATCATGGGCCCTGCTGAGCCAGGCCAGTCTGTGGGTCTGCATCCCAGCCCAGGCTCAGCCCATTCCTGTCCTTGTCCCCAGAGAGGTGCCTAATGCCCAGGGCTGGGTCTGTCCTGATGTCCCCCAGCTGCTCTGCTCCTGGCTAGCAGCCAGAATGGGCCCTGGCTACCAGGCCCTGCCCTGCTGTCCCCATCATGGAAATCCCCTTGATGGTCCTGGGCTACTGGGAGCCCTAGGTGCCCGTGATGCCCTGACATACACGACTGACAAAGGGGATTAATGTGGGAAGAAACAGGAAGACCCACCAGACGAGCACCTGGCTCCAAGCCTGGTGCCAGCAGCAGGACTTTGAGGTGTTTGATCACGGGTCAGTTTGCACAACACCAGGCCTGCTGGAGACAGACGGGGTGCATCTGTCTCCAAGGGGGAAAAGGATCTTTGTGCAGGAGTTGGCAGGGCTCATCAAAAGAACTTTAAACCAGATTTGGAGGAGGAAAGATATAAAACCAGGCTCACTGGAGACAAGCCTGGGGGCAGCTCATCAGTGTTGGTGGGTCGCTGTGCTAGTGAGGTCTTTTGGTCTGGCATACCGGTGGAGGTAGGGCATAGAGTGCCGAACGATAGCATAGGCACAAGGGACACACTGTCTCTTCCAGTCAAGACAATTCTGTGATAGCGTGATTCTGTGACAGAGCCCTCCCACCAGTAAATATCGAGATGTCATGAGTTTTTTACCATGTTCCTTAAAGAAAGAAAGGTAAATGCCCTGGGACTACTTGTGTTAGAGGGAAGGAAATTACATTCTTCAAGCGGAATGAACTCAGAGGTTGGCCAAAGGCTTGCTTAGAAAACCGAAACAACCAAACAAAAAACGCAAAGCCTCTCTCCCCAGCACCGAAAGACCTTCTTTCTATACTGGGCAAGCTTTGGGGAGAGGTATTGAGAGGTGTCTCCAAGTCATATGAAGACTGTGCAGCTTTCCTGGATGATGTGTGCTCAGAAAGCTTGTGGCGCTTCTGACCTGCGGGGCTCCCACTGCTGGGCCCGGATGGTGCCTGTGCTGTCTTTTCTTAAAACTGTTGGGATTAATTTTCCAGCACAAATGCAAGCAATATAGAAACGAAGGCCAGTTGTTTCCTCCGTATGTCCAGTAGCTGCTCTTTCATTCCCCGTTTATTCACTTCCACTGAGTTTTGGTTTCAGCCTGATGATTCCCCTTAAAACTGCTGTGCTTCTGTCACCGGTTTGGCCGAGGTAAAAAC
>NW_010414435.1:0-660 GCF_000710305.1 Buceros rhinoceros silvestris
CTCCGCAGGGCTGCTCTCAACCCCTTCATCCCCGGTCTGTGCTGATACCGAGGACGGACCCGACCCAGGTGCGGGACGAGAGCATCGAGCAGGATGCGCTGGCTGGGAAACCACCTGTGCCATGTGGTCTCCAAGTCCATCTGTCCTCCTGTGTTCAGGGCTTTGGTGTGTGAGCACAGCAGGCTTTGGCAGCTGCAGGGTGCTTTGTAACTGCTAAGAACCTGTTCTCCTTGTATCTAGTCAAAGAGTTTTTCTCATTTTTTTTTTTAAACACTTCTTGAAAAATCTCTGAACTGCTTCAAGCCAACATCTTAATGTATTTATGACATTAGCTGCTTCTGCTCCCGAACGGTTGCTCTGAATCTCTTTGAGCCTGGCTGTAATTTTGAACGTGGCTAATTCCCTGAGTGACTAAGCTCTTAGATAACAGGAAAAATTCATCAAGTGATCTCGGTCTGCAATAGTTTCTATTGTTATGAAAAGACAACTTATAAAAAAATAAATAAAGCTGCCTATTATGTAATGTGGGCAGGGAAAGGAGCGACGAGCATTGTTAAGAGAATGGAGTGTCCTATCTGGGAGCCAGTTCCCGGCTGTGAAATCTCTTCCCGTGGTCTGTAGGAGGGTGTGGGTGAGAGGCCAGTCCAGGTGCTGGTCCAG
>NW_010414435.1:798-1219 GCF_000710305.1 Buceros rhinoceros silvestris
TGAGCTCCTGCTGACCCCAGACTGTTTTGTTCAGTGCAGGAGTGCTCTGTACAGAGGAATCCCAACTTCTGTCTCCCCAGCTCCGCCATCCTGTAGAACTCCCCGGATTTAACCATCGTGTTGGGTGTGCAGTAAATGCCACCGCACCTTCTCTGCCGTGGTTGTTTCTAGCTGCAGTCCTCAGAACTCCTGAAACGCGGCTGTTTTGGAGCGCGCAGCGAGCCTCAGCCCCATCCCCTTGAATTTCTAAGTTGGTGTTGCCAATGAACGATGCAATTCGTGCTTCTTGAAGAAGTCAACGCAACGGCAGGTTCTTTCCTTTGCCCGTTGTGCCTCACCCGTGTGCTCAGCAGGCAGGTTTAGCCGTGTGGTCCCACGCAGCCGGCGTCCCTTCGGCTCCCCCCGGGCGCCACTGTCCCCG
>NW_010414435.1:1323-9144 GCF_000710305.1 Buceros rhinoceros silvestris
CGGCCGCAATTGTCCCGAGCAGTCGGCGGGAGGGCGGCGCTGCTCCGTACTGCCAGGCTGCTCTTATCGCATCAGGCGGGGAGCACAGCCTGCGCGAGGGATCCCGCTGAGCCGGGGTGGAACGGGACCTGAAAGCCGACTGGCATTCACTTTTTTTCCCTTTGGAGAAAGGGAAAAAAAGAAAGAAAAAAGCTATAAACTGCTTTTTCCCTTTTAACGCTGATATTATTGCTGATAAAAATGAGTGGTTTATGTTCTGTTCATACATCTAGTGATATCCAGCTGGAATTCCCACTTCATTAGGTTGTCACACATTGTTTTCTTCATTAAAAGAGCGTCAGGCTCGATAGGCTGCTCCCTCTCCTTTGATTTCAGGAGGCAGAGGAGGGGGAGAAAATGATTTATATGAAACGCAACTAATTCTCCGGGTTAATTTGTGTGAAGAACATGAGACCCACGGGTCAGCTTCTTAATAAGATGGTTTTTTCCTTTGCTTAGTATCTTGTCAAGGACAGATCTGGGGAAGCTAAAGCCAACAGTGTGGCAGGAGGGCTGCGAGGAGCTGCAGGCGATTTCTTTCCATCCTCATCCTCCGGCTCAAAGCAGGGCCGTGGCTTCTACTCCTCTTTGCCCCAGTGTTGTGTGGTGATTCTCAGTAAGTCCCGGGACTGTGCCTGGGCTCGGCTGTCTTTAACTTAGATGTGGTGGGTAATTGCCCGTTTCCCTCAGAGCAGCTGTGAAACACCGAATTACAAATCCCAGGGAGCGTCCTGTATCAGGACTTCCAAATTCATTTCAAATTTCTCATAGTGCACCGAGATGGAGCCTGGTTTGGCCAAGCCCATAATCTGTGCAGCAGAGAGAGGAGACTACCCGTGCAGGAGAGCTGCTCGTGAAACCCGCGTTTTCGGCGAGGGTGCGGAGCAGCCCCTGACCCTTTTCCTGCCTTTTCCTCCGTCGCTGTTTAGTATGTGCATCACGGGGCGCGCTGTTCCCATTCTGCCCAGCATCTCGCGCTCACGCGGCTCATTGCTGCACCTCGGCGGGCTCAGGCAGGTGAAAACGATCTGTGAGCTTTGCTTTCTGTGAGCTTTGCTTTTTGCCAGCGTAGGAAACGTGGTGCGCCAGCTTTCAAAGGACCCTCCTGTGCGGTGGCAAAGCCGAAACGCACCCTTGGAATTTCATGGCGAAGGGCTTTGGTCAGTGTTTGTGCAGCTCAGTTCCTCAGGGACCGTGCTGGGGACATGGGCACGGTGGTTTCTAGTGGGTGATCATTTTTTCTTACACTTACCGCTGTGGTGCGCCAGCTTTCAAAGGACCCTCCTGTGCGGTGGCAAAGCCGAAACGCACCCTTGGAATTTCATGGCGAAGGGCTTTGGTCAGTGTTTGTGCAGCTCAGTTCCTCAGGGACCGTGCTGGGGACATGGGCAAGGTGGTTTCTAGTGGGTGATCATTTTTTTTTACACTTACCGCTTTGTCCAGGCGTGTGTTGATGTGAAGATCTCCGCAACTTACCGTCAGGACTGAGCACCAGCACTGGCCTAAAAGGAAGGGACTCGTCTTGGGTTTTCCTGCAGTTTGGGCTTTGCTTTTTTTACCTTGTTTCCAGGCTCAGCTGCAAGCCCAGAAGCCCAACAAGTAAAATCAGGAAGTAAATGTCTACGTAATCTGTTAGGTCAGTTTGGGTTTATTTGGTTTTTTTTTTTTTTTTTTTAGAAAGCTTACGTAAGGTTACAGTGAATATCTGAATGCGATGGGTCCTTCTAAACTGAACTTCTTTGGTCCCCAAAGTCCTTCTCTGTGACCAGGGTCATTGATGTTACCACATCTGATTTCTGCTGGATTTGAGTGGGTTTTTTTTTCTTTTCTTTTTCAAAATCGAGAGTCAGAGGGTGCTTCTGGAGCACAGGCTGGGGTGTGGAGTAGATGCGAAGAGAAGAGAAAGCACTTGCACCGTGATTGCCAGGGGCATGAGATTTTAGTCTGTCTTAATGCTTTAAGTTCAAATAAACTTAAAAATAGAAGTTTTGTTGTTCTCACTGCAAACAGACAAGCACAATGGAACCAACCCCCCCACACGCTTGCTCTCCGTGCCGTTCCAGCATGGCCTGTACCGTGTTACAAAAGCTACGAAGATGGGTTCTACCAGGACATCGCTCCTTGTAGCGCAGCCAGGGCTGGGGTCGAGCCGTGCTGCTGTGGGTGTGTGGACAGCACAGAAGCTGAGGGCAGGATGGTAGCAGGGACAGGCTAAGCAATGCCGGGATGCAGAGGACACCTGGTCAGGGTGCTCTGGAAGAAGCATCTGGGCACCTTGTGAGACCACAGTCCCAAGGCTCTGTCCTCACGGCATCGTGAAAGCACTGTAATTCTTCGACAGAGGAAAGAGCACCATCTGCTGAGATGCCTGCTCTGTTCGTGGAAGGACCCAGGATTAATCGAGGTCTCCAGATGTGGTCCAAGATCTGACAGGTCACTGCTGCTCAAAGGGTTAGGACCTGTTTGTCTGGAACACGGCTGGTTTTCAAGAGGGTGGTTATCTGGGGCTGATGCACGAGTATTTCACAGCCTCCCTGGCCTACCTGTGATTGGGCTCTGGCTGTTAGTGTCAAATGAAATGGTTATAAATAGATCGGTCCCTGCTCTGGGGACATAATTCTGTGGTGTGCCTTGTTTTCTGAGGCGAAATTAGAACTGGTGAGAAATGGGAAGGGTTCACCTACTAGAGCCCGCCTGCGCTCTGCGCATCTTTGTGTATAGCATGTCTGTCTGCCAGGGGTCAAGCTGTGGAGGTCAGTGTGATGCTTCCCATCTTCTGATGAAAGTCTCGTTTTTCATGGGCTGCTTAGAGCAGTGACCCAGAGATGCTCAGGTCCATCCCCACAGCCTCTGAGCTTTCTGTGGTGCTTGTGGCCAGCAGGTTAAGCAGTGCAGCGAACTCAACCTCTGCCAGCGCTCTGTGTTCTCTAAACATTGCAAAAACAGGCTTCAAAACTTAACTCACTCCCTTTCTCAGCATGCTTGGCCTTGCTGCCAGAGCAGCTTGCTTCATGGGGTCTTGCTCTGCTCTGCTCCCCATCCACCTTCTCCTCCATTTCACTGGTTTGCAGGCTCTCAACCAGCCTTTGAGATCACCATCTTATCCTTGCCCCCTCTCCCTTCCCCTTGGTCTTTCCACAGTTATGTCTGATGTTAGTTCTGTGAGTGAGTCCCTTGTCTGGCTGTGCTGTGGATTTGCTAAAACATGGTGTGCAGTTAATGGGGAAGGTGCTGAAGGACGCTGTGCGTGTTCCAGCCACCCCACCGCTTTGTTTTCCTGTCTGTCTCTCCAGTAAAGGTCACTCAAGCTGCTGTGGGTGGGAAGGCTGGGGCAGAGGTTGAGGTGAGCTAAAACCTTCTAAGGGAGATGCATAGAGCAAGGAAGGGGAAAGAGGACAAAAGAAAAAAATAAAGGAAGTTACTGGGAGAAAGTCCTAAGTCCACATGGATGATGGAGGAAGGATGGAGCAGACAGGCAAGGACCTGGGAGACTGGAAAGGGAATTTTAACTGCAAAAATCAGCTCTCTGAGTCTTCTTTACAGATATTCCTCTGTTTTGGGTAAGGAATTTTAGGCACTAGGGGATTGTTGAAGTGTCCTGTGAAGCCGGTGCCTAAACATACGAGGTTAGGGAGGTTCTCGAGGGGAAAACTGCCCTCTGTAGCAGCTTATAGGCTGGTGCCTCCCATCAGAGGGCTCCATGTCAGACTGACTGTGAAGAGAAAGAAAGAGGCGACTCCCAGTGTAAGAAAATCCTCCTTTTAGAAAATTTAGCAAATCATAATCCCACTGGCCTTTAATCTCTAAAACCCAGAGCTTAATTCCTGGGTAGATTTTTAGAAAAAAATAATCAATTTGATGGTCCTCTCATAATCTCTAACCCCGTGACTCAAACCCCCCCATCGGTGCCTGATGTGGCAGGAAGTCCGTGCCCAGCAGAGGAGACTGGGAATGGAAGAGCAGCTGCCCATCTCCTGCCTACGTGTCCCTGGGTACCCGTGTTCCTCTTTGGGACAGTATTAAATCAAATGAGAAGTTGAAACTCTGTCATGGTGCTGTTTAGGTGTGAGCTGGGGCTTGTGCTCAAAGAGGGAACACAAAAGAACCGAAGGGCTTCAGGAGTGACGATCGCTTTTTCCTAAGGCCATGGGTTTCATCCAGTCCAGACCGACACGACCATATCAGGAGCCACCCTGGGATTTGTTTGGAAGTTTCCCAAATTCCCCAACAGATGTAGCTCCTTTGGCCGGCTGCCGGCTGAGCAGGGCTGGGGTCCTCATCCACTGACAGGTCACCAGGGCCGCGCGGGGTTTGAGCACTTCGTTTTTGCGGTTAGTGGAAGATGAAGCTGCGTTAGGAAAATGTAGATGCTTCTGCATGTCCAAGAGATCGCTGCAGTGGAGGTGGTTGGTCTGCACGGGGGATCTAGGGCAGAACAGGGGGTTGGAGCTGAAACCCCGGGCTGCCACACGCCCAGCTCACGGGGCGACAGCGTACCTGTCAGAGGGAGCACAGCGTGGGACATAAAGATGATACAGCCTCGCTGCCAGCGAGGGCTGTGTGTGTTCAGCGGGAAGCAGTGGGTTGTGCTGCTTGCTGGAGACATCCATTGGAGGGAGTTGTGGTCGCGTGGCTGAGCCTGAGGTATTGCGCCCTTCATGACTGGAGACTTGGCATCAGCTGCTTCAGAGGCGGAATTACCCCGTGGTAATTAATGTCAGGGAAGGGGCCTGTCAGATTAGTCTGTTGCCAGGGACTCCAGAAGGCACTATAATTGTTTATAAGTATTTCCGTAGGCACGTCGGTGTCTCTGTGTGGCGGGTTAGTGGAGCCCTGGCTCCCTGCTTACCCGATGTGCCCGGTGGAGAGGTTGTCCTGCTTTGAGTCTGCAGCCCTCGACAGAGGTGCTGGGTTCAACACTGCTTCAAGAAGCCATCGCTGATCTCGCATCACGAAGCGTGCTCCTGAAAGCTGCCGTGGTGTCAGGGCACGTGTGCTGCTCTAAGGCGGGGGGCTGTGTGTGTGCGTTTTACATAACGATTACAGCCCTTTTCTTCTTGCTCACTTCAGCTCCATACGGGAGGTGAGTCTCAACTTCTCAGAAAGCTTTACGTGAAGTTAAACTTTGTGGCGGTTTTATATAAACCCCCGATGTGTAGGTGTCCTTTTTCCAGTAAAGCTTCTAAGAGAACCTATCACCCGGTTTCATAGTAGAATTAATATTTAGTGCACGCAGAAGGCATGGGAAATTATATAAAGCAGCAAGTACTATTGGGAATACTGTGGATATAATTTAAATAGAAGCCTCTGTGCAGTAAATCTGTGCTGATCACTCTTGGTAGCTGTCACCCCCACGCCTTTCACTGGAGCCCAGTATTTGCATCTGTCTGTGGTGAGGCACCCGGCGCACTCCTGCCTGAGCTTTAGGGGCGTCTGCTCCGGAGCGTGACTGGGGGAGGACGGATGGGCTGCAGCAGCGCCGCACAGCCCTCTGCCAGGGAGGAGGGCGGTGGGGTCTCCGCAGCCATCGCCCCGCGGTCTGCAGCTGCTGGTGACGCACAAGCTGTACGTGGGGGGTAGCGGGGGGACCTCCTGCCTGCAGCTGGCAGGGGGCTGGCTTCATCGCCTCTATTTATAATCTCTGCCCTCCCCTGTGCTGTGACTGGCTCAGCTCTAGCAGAATGACTGCCCGAGACCTGCCAGGCACGTCGCTCGCAATGAAATCCTCTTTTTCGGCTACGGAAGTAGCTAGTGAGCATGTGTGAGAGCTCCTGCACCTTTTTTCTGGATATTTCTTAGGCCTCTGCCCAATTTTTGCTGCCCCTGTTTACATGCAAAGGCACAGAGGAGCCTCCCTGGAAATGCTGCCAGTCACTTCCAGGTCTTGGCGTTGAGAGGACTGAGCCAGCACAGGAGAAGGCGAGGGATGGGTGGTGTCTGCGGAGGTGTCTGCAGGCCCTGGGGGCTGCTGTGGACAGGTAGAACATCTCTGCTCTGCTTCCTGGAGAAGTAAGGCTGAATCTGAGGCGGGGGTCTAGAGCCAGGCTGCCGCTGTGCTCGGTGCAGTCCAGAGGAAAACATTAACTGGCTCTAGAGATGCCTCTAAATTTGGGCCCGTTGTGTGTTTTGGACAGGTCACTGGAACTGGAATTTCCTAATGCGTGTGGGAGTTCAGGCTTGGGTTTTGAAGAACTGCCTCTACTGTTTTGGGAAAGGATGGCGACAGTAATAAATGCTCCGCATCTATCGTAGGATTTCTCTTCTGATTAGTCTGAAATTGCAGCAGACAGACTGACTGTCCCAAACCCCATCCTTGGTAGGAAATGCAGGGCTGGAAGCTGGTGCTCAGGCAGATTCTGGCACGTGTGCTGATGGGGCAGCCAGGCTTCCTGCCTGGGCCACGTTTAAAGCAGCTTCTTGGAAATACGCAGGTGAAACAATCGCCTTTCGCTGTCCTCCTGAGTGAGAAACTCCCTGCTTGACCAGAGCAGGGGCTCTCAGGTGCAGGGGACAGCCTTTGGCTTTTAGTTATCACACAAAAGTAAAAAAGAGAGGAAAAGAAACGACCTGCTTAACTCAAACTGTTCTTCTCTAACACTGCTCCCCCCGAGTCACCGTCCGTGCTGGCACTGCAGGGCTGGGCAGAGGAGAGGAGCACGGTGGCTGGGCGAGTGGTGGGCTTGCACAGCCCGGCGGGTCTCAGAGGGAGCCGAGCAGGGAGGGCACTGGGGAGGCTCAGTCCTCGCCCCCCTGCCTGATGCGGTCTCTCCTTTGATGGAGTTTGGGGGCGGCTAGAGAAAAGCGTGTTCCTTTTGAGGGAGCCCTCCAGCAACCCGAAGAGCGAAGGAACCAGAACAAAATAAGCCTCGCGGGAAGCAGATGGGTTTTTTGTATGGTGAGGTGAGGTAGGAGCATAATCCCACCGGTCCCTTCTCCAAGTGCTGGTGACAAAACGTGTCTGCCCTGGGAGGGTGCTGCGATGGGAGGAAGGGCTGCCTGTCCCCGGGGTGAGCCAACGCCAGGCCCGCCCATTGGGGTTTCAGCGTGGAAGATCTCTTGAGCTCGTGTTTGCTGCTGGAGGACAAAATGAGCGCTTGTTTGGTGCATGTCGGCCTTGTGTCTGTCGCGGGACTGGTTTAAGGAGCAGGTCTCCTGGAGGGTGCTGGTGGTCAGCCCCCATACGCACATTTTGGTGCATGTGCCTTGGCAACGCTTCTGCCTCTGTCTGTAAGATGGTTTCCTTTTTCCAGCCGATCACACCTTTGTGCGGGTGATGCCTCACTGAGGTAACTTCTGGCTCTGGGATCTGAGGATGGGGCTTGGGACAGCACCCAGCCATAAACCCTGCGTGGGTTTGTGCCTTTAACGTAGGAATGCGCTTTGCTGGCTGCTGTGGAAGGACTAAGGATCCCTCATCCTGTCCTTCCTGCCATGCCCCTTCTCTGCATCTATCCACAGAATCAGAATTCAGTTTAACCCTTAGTGTGGAGATCCCCAGCGCAGTGCTGAGGAGAGGGGCTGTGCCATCCGTGTACGATGGGGTGATGTGCACGGTATTGCACAGAGCTAAAAAGTGATTCCCCCTGCAAAATTCCCACGTTACAAGGAGTTCCCCAGTTACCGAGGGCTGCCTTTTTGTTGTTGTTTTGGCTGCTTTTCTTCCCCCTCTTCCTCCTGCTCCCCTGCCTGCTCTGAGCAGGCTCCTAGCAGCACTGGCTCTTTTTGCTAGCATTTAATATTTTCCATCCGAAGCTCAGCGCAGGCGGTACAGACAGGGCAGAC
>NW_010414435.1:9264-12479 GCF_000710305.1 Buceros rhinoceros silvestris
CAGCGAGGAAGGGGATCTGCGTTGCACAGAAAGCCCGGAGACGCCTTCCTCGGAGCTCATCCGACCGCGACGCCGGCTTCCCGGCCCCCCGCACGGCTCTGTTATCCGAACCGCCGCTAAAGTCGAAGGGAAAAACATGCCTGCGTGGTGCTCCCCGTCACGACGGGCGGAAGACTCGCGTATTTATGGAGCCAGCGCTTCCTTTTGCGTTTGACTGACAGCCAGGATCCCTTTGCTGCCTGGTCACTGGAGCTGATTAGTATGCGCAAGGGTCCGCCTCGCACCGAGAGATGCAGCTGCAGCAGCTTGCAGAGCTGTCACACTCACCCAGGCTTCTTATCTGCACTGGCTTGACGAATTAAAAAGCAAGCCAGCCAGCGAGAGAGAGACCGGGAGAGAGAGGGGGGCCGAGAGAGAGAGAAGCTTGCAGACAGCGCTGGCGTCCTTTTCCTAAAGGAAGGATTTTGCATCTTAAGTGCTCACTGGTTGTGATGATGCTTCACTTAGCGGGCTCCAGAATGAGCTAGAGCCAGCAGATAGGGGACAAACTCAAAGCAGACCACAAGCAGTACGACCACAGCCAACCGCAGGAACAGTTTTCTCCTCTATTCTAGCATGGTGGATGTATGGACAGTCTTACAGAGCAGAGGTTGACTTCTCCAAATCTGCCAGCCCCACATCTTGAACACTACAGTGTTCTGCATTGCACCATGACCTTGGATGTTCAAACGGTGGTCGTTTTTGCAGTGATCGTGGTGCTATTGCTTGTGAATGTCATACTCATGTTCTTCCTGGGCACTCGTTAAATGGATTTTTTCTCCTGAGCTGTTGGGGGCTACTACTACCACTAGCAATTCAACAAGAGAGCGCGAGAGAGAGAGAGAAAGGCGAGAGGGAGAGAGAAAGAGAGAGAGAGATTTCTTACTGAGGGGGGAAACGCGTTGAGCTTCAACATGGCCTCGCTGTGATATGTATGACGTTGGTATATTATCTCTCCCTAAATCTTTTGTCATGTCTTGTCTTTTAAGTATGCCTGTAAGTGTAGCTGCTTTTGCTGGGGTTTTAAATGTGATAAATAACAGTAATCCTGTACCGTGCTGCGCTGGCGAGATAGAGCTGTACAGATTTAGTCAGCAGCAGAGTGGAAATATCGTTCCGTGGTAAGCGCTGGCTGTGTTATTTTGCTTCCTTGAAAATAGAGGCTCGAGTGAATAATAAGTGATTTTGTGTGAAATTTCTAGCGAGCAGTTGATGTGCCGTGTCTGTGAGAGTAACCATGTAGCTGCCAGGCGAGAGGTGCTGGGGTGTGCGACTGCATCGAGCTCTGGATGTTTTAAAGTGGGGGGGGATGATGAGAAATCCTATTAAAGGATTAAATCTTTGCTAAGATAACATTCAGCCAAAAAAAAAAAAAAGAGAGAAATTCTACTTTATTTATCTGCGTTGCCTTGATGGTCTGACTTGATTTCTCACTACTCAGCCCCAAAGGCTCCAAATTCTACGTCCACGCTGCTGTCGCGTAGCTCCTGTGGTTACGGAGGCGAGAGGGACCCAAGCCGAGCCGGCCGGGCTTTGTGTGGTTGTTAGTTCGTGGTTTATATCTCTGCAACTTGGGCTCAGAGAGAGAAAGAGGAAGGCAGGCTTCGCTTTCCTTTGTGAAAGCAACAGATACGGAGGAGTTGGGGGTTGCTTTGATTTCTCTAGAATTGTTATTGTGGCTTTCTTTTCTTCCGTGTGTGTGTACATGTAATTTTTGGTAATTACGTAGGAAAAATCTTTGTTCACCTCAAGGATAACGCGGTTTTGAGGTGGGTCGCTTTGTGTGACTTGATTTACATTGATTTCCTTGAAAATGAAGTGCCAAGTTGTGCGTTACAGGCGGGCTGGGAAGGTGGTGGCTGGTTAGGGGTCCTGCCCTTGGAAGATGATGTCTAGAGCAAAATCCCAGTGTTTACAGCTCGGAAGCAGAGCGGCCGGGGGGCTTTGGTGGCAGCGCCCAAAGTCTGGGGAGAATACGAAGGGAATGTCTGAGGAGAGCAATGACTTTTCCTCAAGAAAAGCTGTCGCTGTGCTGTGTCTCTGTTAGAAACCTTAAAGGATTTTTTTATATGTTATTTTCTCTTCTGGAAAAATTGGAGTTGCTCAAAAACAACCACCACAAAATCCCAGTTTGAAAATGTTTTCCTCTCTTGCCACGTTTGCTGGAATTGTATTGCCGTGGTCGTTTAACTAGTTGGTGCTAATTCCAGCTGCCTGTTAGTTATCGGATGTCCTCTGCTCATCGAGTAAAAAAACCCACATAATGATGTAACTGATTCCTAAAAACGTAGCTGGAACTTCGGGATGGAGCCGTCGAGTTATTTCCCTGTGAGAGTCTGTGTCTGCCGCGACTTCAAGGTAGAGCTGGGCTCAGGCGCTGATTTCTTTTTGGCTGGTGGCATGACTGGAAAAGGAGTTAAATGCTGCAAATCTGGCACTTTCCAAGCAGCTTTAGCTGAAAATAAAAGAGAAAAAAATTTTTCCCTGAGTGCCAAGGTGGCGACAGCCGGCTCTCAAAGGTGACAAGAAAGGTTTAGTGGCCGTAGCCCGATGCGATGGGTAGAAAAGCCAAGACCCGGTGATCCAAGCCCAGCGCAGGTGCTCCGGTGCCTGCTGGCTCTGTTTCCTCCTCTCCACTTGTAGCTATCTGGGCAGGAGGTATCGCCGTCGCTTCGTCAGAGGCTGGGTGAATCTTCCTGTTATTAAAAAAAAAATGACGCTGAGGATGGCTTGGGTTGTTAAACAGCTGAAATTCGCTTTATTTTCCTGTTAGCTGTCATAGGTCATGAGTTTTAGAGATTGCAGAATCTCCTGGAAATATAATAAAGGAGCAAAGATCCCCGTGGAAAGGGAATCAATCAAACAGCAGCCGAACTAATCCTTTCAGTGACACAGTTACAAGAGACATAGTCATTTGGAGGAGTGTAAGGATGGAAAAAAGACCCCCCAAACGACAAAACAGCAAGTTAAAAATGTGTATTTTCCCCAGGTTAGCTCTCCGGTGTGAAGGTTTGCCTTTCCGCAAGATTTCTGCGAGGAATGCGTGGTCCCCAGCGTGGTTTGCTGGTGTGTGCAAAGCGCCTTCCTCGATCCGAGCCCGTCCTGCCGGGCCGGTGTTTGGGAGGGTGTGGGTGCACCACGGGCACGGCGGAGTCCCGCCAGCGCCTTCTGGGTCC
>NW_010414436.1:0-324 GCF_000710305.1 Buceros rhinoceros silvestris
TCTATGACGACGACTCCATGTCGACGACTCTGTAAGTCATTCTCTAGGGTGGTGACTCCATGACAACTGCAGGACTCATCCTCTATGACTCGTCACCTAAGACAACAACTCCATGACGATGACTCCATGACTACGACTCCATGACACATCCACTATGACGACTCCATGACGACAACTCCATGACTCGTACTCAACCACTCGTCCTATATGAGGACAACACCATGACGACAACTCTGACCCGTCCTTTATGTGGACGACTCTGTAACGACTCTATGAGGATGACTCTGTAACTCGTCCTCTATGATGATGACTCCATGGCGACCA
>NW_010414436.1:484-1978 GCF_000710305.1 Buceros rhinoceros silvestris
GTAAATGGCTCGTCCTCTATGATGACTCTGTGACGATGACATCATGACAGCGACTCCATGACTTGTCCCTTATGATGACCAGTCCTTGACTATGACCCTATGACTGTCGTCTATGACAATGACTCCGTGTTGACGACTCTATGATTCATCCTCTATAACTCACCCTCTATGCTGACGACACTATGATGACGACTCTATGACTCATCCTCTATGATGACAACTCTATTAGTCCTCATTGACTCGTCCTCTATGACTGTCCTCTACGACAACGACTCTATGTCTCGTCCTCTATGATGACTCTGTGATGACGACTCTATGACTCATCCTCTATGATGACAACTCTATTAGTCCTCATTGACTCGTCCTCTATGACTGTCCTCTACGACAACGACTCTATGTCTCGTCCTCTATGATGACTCTGTGATGACGACTCTATGACTCATCCTCTATGATGACAACTCTATTAGTCCTCATTGACTCGTCCTCTATGACTGTCCTCTACGACAACGACTCTATGTCTCGTCCTCTATGATGACTCTGTGATGACGACTCTATGACTCATCCTCTATGATGACAACTCTATTAGTCCTCATTGACTCGTCCTCTATGACTGTCCTCTACGACAACGACTCTATGTCTCGTCCTCTATGATGACTCTGTGATGACGACTCTATGACTCATCCTCTATGATGACAACTCTATTAGTCCTCATTGACTCGTCCTCTATGACTGTCCTCTACGACAACGACTCTATGTCTCGTCCTCTATGATGACTCTGTGATGACGACTCTATGACTCAACCTCTATGACGATGACTCTAAGAGAACAACTCTGTGACTCATCCTGAATGATGGTGACTCTATGACTCTTCATCTAAGAGGACGACTCCATGATGGCGACTCCATGACGACTACTGTATGTCCTCTATCAGGACGACTCTATGAGGACGACTCTATGATTGGTCCTCACTGATGGCGACTCCATGACAACGACACCATGACTAGTCCTCTATGACAATGACTCCATGGCAATGAATCCATGACATGTCCGCTATGATGACTCCATGACTCGTCCTTGTTGACTCATCCTCTATGACAACGACTGTATAACCATGACTCAATGACTCCTTCTCTATGACAACGACTCTGACTCATCCTCATTGACTCGACCTCTATGACGATGACTCCATAACGACGACTTTATGACTCGTCTTCTATGTCTCGTCCCCTATGACGACAACTCTATGATGACTCCATGAGGATGGCACCATGACGACGGCACCATGACGACGACTCCAGGACGATGACTCTATGACAACGACTCCATTACGATGACTCCGTGACTAGTCCTCTATGACTACGACTCCATGACTCATCCTCTATGACTCGTTGCCTGAGATGACAACTCCATGACGATGACTCTCTGACAACTCCTCTATGACAACGACTCCATGATGACGACTTCATGACTCATACTCAATCACTCGTCCTATAT
>NW_010414437.1:0-20562 GCF_000710305.1 Buceros rhinoceros silvestris
CACCGGGCAGCCCCGCACCCGCCGCACAGGGCACCTGCACCCCCCACAAGCCTCTATCCTGTAAGCATTTGTTCTTTCTGCTCACATAGAAGGTGTTACGTGTATGGAGGGCTGCAGAGCTGTTAATTCGTGTAACTGCGCTAAACTTGCTACAGCAGAGACAAAAAGCCTGGTACTGTGCTGTGAAGGCTACTAGACTTTTCTAGACGAGGTGCAGATAGAGAAAGGAGAGGGAAAAGGATAGTTGGGTTTTATTTACACAGCTTCATTATCTGTATATTTTAATTATACTTCAGCTTGGATTTTTTTTTTCTTTTTTTTCATGTTTTTGGTCTTGTTGAGCATGAAGGTAGTTGATGGGATTGGGACACGTTTAAAGAAGAAGAGCTTTAAACATAATCCGATATATAGGAGAGCATGAAAGTCCCTGAATTGTACCTCTGTACAGCACAGACGCGTTGCACTGGAGGAAGAATTGCATGATGTCTTTTGGGGCAGTAGGCCAGACCTGTGTGACCTCTGACAGCGGTGGGGACAAGCTGCATGCCCCTGCAGCTGCCTCAGCTCTTAGTGCACGTTGTCCCTAAATCGAAAAATCAAATCATGACTGAAGTAGGTGAGGCTTGACTGTTCTTGGGGTTCAAACAAGTAAAACTTAGCTGGGCCATGATTGGCTTTATTTGGAGGAAGATCACCTTAAAGCAGGAAAGATGGTTTTGCTCCTACATGAAATGAACCTCATGGACCCTTTTCAGTGAATGTGTCTCACCTGCCACAGTTCGTCAGCTTGTCTTCTCCCTCTGTAAGTTTTTGCAAACTGAGCTTAGGCTCAGAGGGTCTCAAACACTAAAAGATCTTGCATATCCCCTCGCAATGCCTCAGATCTTAATTGCTACTAAACTTTGGGCCTATTCTTCAAAACAGTTTCTTACCACACCCCCACCCCCACCCACCCCGATTTTCCCCAGAAAAAACTAAACAGGTAATCGGAAAGAATGGAAAATAATGATGGAGGCTCGGGATACCTGAGGCCAAGAAAGAGATCAGCAAACCTCTAAAAGATGAGAGAAGCCTCACTTCTGTTGATTCTCAAACGAATCGTAACGGTTCAAACTTAATGCTATAGCTGGTAGGGTTGGCATCTTTGTTTAAAATGTGGTATTTGACTTGCTTACACTTTCTCTGTCCTTTTGAGTTAAAGAAAATTTCACCTACAAAAGTGTACTGAAATCTATCTGAGACTTATTTACTGTTTATACTAGAAAAAAAATTCATCAGGGGACTATAACAGAAGACAGTGTCCTTTCAGCTTGCTCTGAAAGGAATAGGAAGAGGACTGTACCTTGTTTGCCTTTTTTATCTTTTTAAATCGGATTTTGCTTCTCTTGTGAAGCAAAATAAGATTATTCTGAGAAGACCTCTAATTTATCCTTTTTAAATTTGAATTCAAGTGGGAAAACCTTTAACAACTTTAAATTACACCATCCCAGGCCACAGCCCTGATCTTTAAACAAAGCGCCTATGAAAATTTCAAGTGCTGTATTAATCTTAAAGCCGTGCATGCTGCAGTGCCCAGAACCCTGATCATTTCCTAATTTCACTTCCAATAAATTTAAATTGCATTGTGTTAAATTGCAGAGTGATTTAAAATTATTGGAGTGCTTTAAATTCCATACTGACGTGCCAACAAAATTTTAAGTCCTTCAGTAATTTTAAATCATTCTGCATGTTATACTGCAGTTTGAGCTTGTTTGAAAATGAAAGCTCCAGCATCCTGTGCTTTAATTTCTAATGATAAGCAACATTGGAAAATGGCAGTTAAGGATTTACATGAAACATGACATTTGTCGGTGAAAGAACTGAAATAAAGATATCAAATACAATGAAGAGGTATTCAAACAAAAGAGTTATGATTCTTTTTAAGATAATAGGATAACAATATCATTGTTTTGAGAGAAAGCTACTACTGTAACACAAATGAAGTGATATGTGAAGTGTGAGATTAGAAAATGTTGGGAATATGCAGTTACTTTCGTCCCAGTTATAAATAATACCAATGACTGCTCTTCAATAAGCTGACAACATGCAAAGTACTGAGCGTGAACACACCTACGAGATGTGTCAAGGCCACATATCCAGAGGACGTACAATGCAGTCGCTCACCACTGACCAATGCCCAGACAGTCCCTGAGCAGCCGCCCCTCCTGGGCAATTCCTCCCCTTTTATTGTTCAGCATGACACCATATGGTCTGGAATATCCCTTTGGCCAGTTTGGACACAGCTGTCCTGGCTGTGTCCCCTCCCAACATCTTGTACACCCCCAACCTCCACGCTGGGAGAGAAGTATGAGAAACTGAAAGGTCCTTGACTTAATAAAAACCCTGCTTAACAACGAAAACATCAGTGTGTTATCAATGTTATTGTCTCCCTAAATCCACAAGACAGCACTGTACCTGTACTAACTCTATCCAAGTGAAAACCAGGACAAGGTGTTTTTCTTTGTGGAGAGAAAGAATGATGATTATTGGCGTGCATATTCTTGGAGAGCTAAAATTATTGTGGTTTTGTTCTGAATTTGTTTTTATTTTTTCAGTCAGAAACAGATAGCAAAATCCACTGGATGGAGGAAAAAATACATGAAATAGAATTAAAGTACATTTTTATGCATAACTGTAGGCAAAATGGCTGCAGTCATTTGAATCCAATGAGGGTACTATTATTTTAAGACCCATAATGAGGTAGCTCAGTCTTTACATTCTAATCTACTCCCATGTAGTATGTTTCTTTTTAATTTGTACACCAAGAAAACACTCTAAACTAATATAATAAATGGCAGTTGTCAGCTTAACCTCAAAGAATTCATTAGGGGAATTAAGTTCTTGTTTATAGGCATAACTTCAGTAAAATTGATGCTGAAAGTACAATAGAGATATATCATAGCTTCTTGGTACCACACCACGGGCCTGAGCAAGAATTCAGAATCCTTTTGCAAGTAGGAATTTTGCATGAGCAAAATGGAAACATCAGCAGAAAATGGAAAATTAGCATCATTTTAGTGGAATAAGTTTATTATCCCAAGAAATTCTGTGGGCACTTGAGAATTGCACTTGAGCAAATATGAGTTCTATGACATGAGTTGAGTTAAAGGACCAGTTATTTCTGGGTAGAGAGGGCTAAGAAGGCTCTCTTGCCCATGCACTACTTTCAGGCTAGGTGTAACTGATAGTGAGATGACAAGTGTCTTTGTCCTGTCTTAGATTTAAATGACAGGAAGCCTTGTTCCATCTCAAATACAGTGTATTTTATTTGATGGCAACCTCAGTAATCAGTTGTACCTAGGCTAAGAAACTAAGAATTTCTAGGATAAGACAAAGCTAGACAGGTGACAAAATACATCTCTTGTGGCAACGTAAGAGCCACCTATGACCCCAGTAGCTTCTTTTTACTCCTTCATGCTCTCTCAGGTGCACTGCACAAAGTCCTGAGCTAGTTAGAACTGCTCCCAGGTAAGAACAGTGATAACTTTTTTCAAAGCTATCACTACTAGTGCGAGAAATGTCAGCTAACTGTGCCCCTTCTTTTGTTCCACAGTGAATTTTCTACCATTAGAAAAATTTTCTCTCCAAGTGGAAGGGCTAGTGGTACTTGCTGTTTAAGTGCCTAAGATCATGTTTATTTTATGAGACAGAGAGGTGAATTTGGCATAAAATCACAGTACTAAGACTGAATAAAGATGACTAAATACACCAAAACCTCCTTTTAAAAATTATTTTAGTTAGAAGAGAGATCACATTTATTACTTTCTGCCCATAAATTTACTCTAGTAGGCAATGCACAACTGCTTTCTTACTCCTATACGCAGTAGGAATGGGGAAAGAATAGGAAGAGTAAAAGTGAAAAAGCTCATGGGTCAAGGTAAAGATAGGTTTGTAAGGAAAGAGGAAGAAAAAAAAGCGATGCAAAGGCAGTCACTCACCACCTCTAACAGACTGATGCCCAGCTTGTCTTTGAGCAATGGCTACAGACCCAACATTACCCCCTTCCCACCTCACCCTGAATTTTCATTTCTGAGTATGATGTTATACGGCATGGAGTATCCTTTTGGTCAGCCTGGGTTAACCTGGGTCAGCTCTCCAGTTGCTTGCCCTCCCAACCCCTTGCTCGCCCTCTGTCTTCTCACTCAGAGAGGGCAGAGTGGGGAAAAAGAGAAAGCCTTGCTGCTGTGCAGGCACTGTTCATCATGAGCCAAAACACTGCTGTGTTTAGTCATAAATCAAAACCACAGCAGAAGAACTGGAATTTAGAAAATCATCTTCATCCCAGCTAGACTCAGTACAGTGTTGTAAAAAACTTTTCCTACTTGTTGTGGTCAGGCTCTCTGCTTCTCCACCTCTTGAAGGAATGAGGTTCCTAGTCCGAGGCACAAAGTGAGGTTTATCGGGATAAGGCACTTACTAAGCAGATAACAGTTGCACCACCCTGCGAGTGGGGACTCTTCTGCTTCCATTCCAGACTCCTCATCACCTACCCGATAGGTACCACTCAGTTCCCAGGACAGTATCCTTACTTGCTGCCCCAAGCAAGGGGACATCACCAAGGTGCAGACGGGCCGTTCCTCAGGAGCGCTCCAGTGGCCTCTCAGGAGCCATTTATAGACCCTTCCTCAGGGGTTCCTGTGGTCACGGCCCAGTGACATCATGTGGCGGCTGCTGGGCAAGCTCAGGGCTTGCAGTGGCTGGGCAAGCTCAGGCCCAGCCTATGGGAGGTCAGACCCCTGACCAAAGCACTGCCACTCAGACTGGATCATCTCTCCACACTACCTTCTTTTTTCTGTCTGATGTGAGTTATAATGGATGATGAATCAAATCGTGTTATTTCCTCCCAAATTAAGATTTTATATAGCTCAGTTGTATCTACTCTTAACCATTTCTTTCTGTGCTTCATAAACAAAAGCTCTGTAACTCACTCTTTAAAAGTTTGCTTTTTTGTGGGTAAATTGGAAACCATTCAGAAAGTGACCAAAATATTAGGGACACATCGGATAAAGAAAAATACTGGAAATTGCTGCAGCACATACCAGTCTTGTCGTCTTCTCTGAAATGATGGTTTTAGTTCTGTATGTGATAGCATAAGAGCAAAGATGAATGAAGAAAATACCTGGAAACATGGAGACACAGTTAGATGAAGGAAGATTTAAAACATATGGTATTTATGTAATGGGGACATGGAAGCGAGACAATTTAAAGCCCCAGAGTACGGCTAAGAGCAGAGTTTTAAATCTGATCTACTCATCAAAATTATTTCAGCCCGATTCTCATCTGGCATCTCAGCTGCTTCTCTTCCTGCTGGTGCAACCATTGGGTCGATAACAAGTATTGAAGTCTAGGAAGGGGATGATGATCATTTCCTCAAAAGCGCAGCTGTTGCCAGCTTCTTTCAAAATTTGTATTTCTGCTGTTTGTGATTTTCTTAGGATAAAGACTGGGGAAATTTCTAGTCTTTGGACATGTTGAAACATACAATAAATTTGTTTAGCTGGGATTCTCCTTTACTCTCTTGCATGAGCAGGTCTGATAGAAGGTGGTTAAATGGCACTGTCCTGCTTCCTCTCTGCACGTAGAGGAATTGAGAGCCTGGGTCATCACATGGGGCTGTAGCTGCCTGATCCTGAAGCACATTGCTGTGCAGCTTTTGCCAAATTTCTGCTGTTCTACAGTGAAAGCTTCACACCAGAAAGAGGAGGTGGTATTTAGAGAAAAGACATATGTATGAGTTAATATGTGGTATTAAGAAGGTAGGAGGAGGAAGGGCATTTATGTCCCTGCATTCTCATAGTTCAAACATGGGATTGCATTTAATAACTTTAAATGCGTCTCATTTAAAGTAAATAAAAGAGCAGTGTTTTCCTGAGCCGTATGAGGAATCTGAAAAGCTCATTGCACAAAATATTGGACAATTTAACTTGGTGGAGGGCTTTAAAAAGGTTGGACAGGGGACAGAATGAAAAAAAATATCCTGGTCATGGCATGGCATTAACGAGTAAATCGCACAGATTTTGGACAGGACAGAGCCATCCTCTCTCTGAACATCAGAAGCCCACTGAGAGAGGGCAGAGGAAGGAGTGGCTGATTTAAGTAATAATATGGGGAAGACTGTGATGATGTCTTGCATCTTCCCGTGAGTAAGCTGCTATCAGATACTGTTGGGGAAAACTCTTAGATTAGATATGCTGCTGATGGTCCCCTCTAGCATCTACACCAGTCTCTTATGTCATTTTTAGGAATTTACTATTACTAGCAGACATATGGCATCTGAAACTATTCAGTGTTAGTGGTCCCACTAAGCATATTTCATTCTCTTGTTCTCTTTTTCTCCTGTGTACAAGAGATGCAGAGATATTAGTGATAAAAAGACCATCTTAACCTTAACCCTTAACCATCCTCCTTAACCCTTCTTCTCACTGTATGCTCAGTCACTGTTTATCTCTCCAGAAGTACTAAATTAAGCCTAACTATACTAATTTATATTGAATTTTGTTTGCTCTAGGTTAGTTTGCTTATTAGAGTATTTCTAATCCTTGTCCACCTTTCTTTGATTTCTAATGTTTTCCATTCCTCTACTTTGTTTCATGAGCAACTTTAAATGTAAGGAGGAGTAGCAAAAAGCAGTGGAGAATTTCCTTAACTCCCAGATTTGAACAATTTTTCTACAATTCTCAGAAGTACTATTTTTCTGTCTCTCAGTTACACTTTTATTTATCATCATGTTATCCTCGTGTCTAAATTGTCCAAGGTTTGATCAGCAGCCTGCCATGTGGAATTCTAGGAAATGCCATTTGAAAAAATATATATCCTAACAATTTACATCTTACATGATAGTGAAGCAAACATTAACACCTTCTGTTATACAGCTTTTCAGAAGCTCCAGTTTTGCTGTAACATGGGATCTTGCCTTAAACAAGACCCTGTGGTTATTGTGCTGCATCTTTTGACTGCTGGTGTAGACTCATTGTGTTTCATGGCAAATTCTTGCTTTCAGGATCCTGTCTGTCTAGAAATTTCATGGCAACGTAGTGCAGACATATTCAGCATTCTAAGTAGCAGTCATTGGATCTGTCAGTTACTCCTGGCTGTGTCTTCAAGTTACTGTACTTAATGTTCAAAACCTCATCTCAGAAAACAACCTCCAGCACAGAGATACAAAAGACTATTTCTAAGGGCTGTTTATTAAAAAATTGAGATTTGTTTAAAGTAAGAGTAGGGATTAGCCTGTTCGGTTTTTTGTTTGTGGAGTTTTTGGTTGTTAATTTGTTTTGTGCTTCTTTAAGGCTTTGCTGAGTATATTAACTGTCTTGCCATTCTTTAGGAACATGTAGGTGGTGAACATAACAAGACAAACAGGCTTTAAAGATGGTCAAAGTTTATTTTGTAACAAATCCTAGCCATTTAGGATTATTCTTAAACCTGACATTTTGGTGAACCGCACTCAAAACAGATTATATCTTCTGTTACCCAAAAATATCTTGGTGGCTTTGAGTCCTAGCAGCTATCTTCCTGCTTAACTAAGCAATATTTTTATAGTTACCAGAGGTCATGCTGGGCTAAAATCAGTCATGTGGACTTCATTTCCATCACAGAATAAGAATGCATGTTCTTGCATCACTTTATACGTCAGTCTAAAGCTGTAGTTGAACTTTGTATCACCTTTAAGTTGCAGATAACTCTAATTAAGGGTTTTTTTTATTATTTTGTATAGTAGGTGAGAGTCTTGTATTTATATTTCACAAGTATGATTCATATGATGGCACCAAATAGCACCACTTGTTGCTAGGTGAAAATCTCCACTGGCAAGAGCAAGAACAGAAAGTATCGTGCTGTTGATTCTTGGCCAAGAGTAAGCAATACTCCTGAACAAATTTAGAGGGAAGGAATAGTTGAAATGAGACTAAATGGAAAAGTAGGTCATGACAAACTAGCTTCTAATACTTTTTGTGGTTGTTTCTTTGGCCGGGGGATAGGGAGTGAGGGGGGGTGAGGGGTGTTGGTGTGTGTGGATGGTGGTTTTTTTGTTAAACGAGTGTAGTGATTTTTGCAGACAAAATAAATGTATCTCTCTCCTATCTGGTCAAAAGCACCTGGTACAATACTACAAGGTAAATTATGGGACTTAGATAAGAGGAAATTAGTAAAGGGATTGTGAAAAGAGTAGCCCATTAACTAAACACAGAACAGCATCCACATTAACCTCAGTGTCAGGCTAGGCGGATAATGGGATTTTTCATAGTTAAGTAGTAAACAATATTTTCAAAGGTCACGTGACACAAATAGTAGTTTGTGGACATTCTCATTAGGGAAAATGTTGAAATAATTTTCAAAACCACCTGCTTTCTGAAAACTAGAATAATCAAAGTAGGTTTTAAAGCTAATAGCAGAAGATGCAATGTTATACCTCGGTCTAATCATGGGAACCTGCATTAAGCTGGAAGTTTATTAGTGGAAATGGCTGAGGAAGAGAGACTTCTGTGCACCAGTTCATTGCAGAATGCTGTGAACTGCCAATATATTGTAGCTGATAGTAGCATCATCTTTTCTCGACAGAGAGAAATATTAGTACAATTGAACAAGGATTTAGTAAAACACGGTTTGAACTTCTGTGTAATTCTGACCGCTCACTTTCAAAGAATTAGACAAACCAAATTAGAATTAGAAAAACCAAAACAAGTACAGAGTGAGTCAGGAACCTGGAGAGCTTTTCATAGGAACATAGACTGGAAGAACTTCATTCTTCTTAAGCTTTTAATTTGCTAGGATGGAGGATAGGATTGCTCTCTGTATGTGTACTCAGGGAAAAAATGTCACGGCAGATGAAAATCTACTTTAGTTAAATATGATATTAGCACATGAATATCCCCAAATAATCTTTTTTCTGTCTGAAGATCAGTTCTTTCTCTACTGATCTACAGAACACCTAAATATTTCCTCAAAGCCTGTTAGCATCAATAGTTAAACTATAGTTTTGCTTATTGTCTTTATTCATAAGCACTGTGTTCACTCCCAATGTGTAATTAACATGGATATGAGCTGAAAACCCCAAAATTAAAGAATGACATATAAAACACATATAAGGAAATATTTAGTTAAAATATTTTTCTTTTTTACTAGTTATTGTTGCATTAATAAGGCAGTGTAAAACCTCTAAGGCAATTTCCTTTCACTGTAAAGTACTACTTTTAAAGCTCAGAACATTTTCAGTGTTTCTCAGTATAGAAGAAATTTTATTTAAAAATAAAATCACAAGGAAATTTCAATAAAATAAAAATATTCTGCTTTGACTACATTGAAAGAATAGGTCCCAGCTGTCATTCTTAAAATTTATACTCAGCATAAATGATCAAGTGAGCATTTTTGCTTCTTTTTTGGGATTTACAACCAGGCTTCTGCCTCTTTCTACCCATTTCTTGCATTCTCATGTCTTGCTAAGGTACTGAGAAAGCTAGAAAATTATTAAGAGAACACAGGTAAATTCAGGAGGGAATTAGGGATAGTAATCAGTAGAAAAACAAAAAACTGAAAATGACAGGCTTGGGGCTGACAATGGGATTTAAAATGAAAGCACCGAACTAAGGTGATCGGTGAAGCTCTCTGAACTTGCCTATTCCAGATGGACTAACCTGATCTCTTGGTATCTTATAATCCAGTATTCTCTTTCTACCATTCTGTTTCATTTAAGTATGTGACAACATAGGTACTGGGACATTTTTCAGGACTTTTTAATGTGTATTTGTGTGTGTGTGATCTACCATCTTAACTTTGGCTTTTAACTTATACTTTGGACAGCTTTCTATGGAATTTAATAATACAGAATGGAAAAATGTTGCATTTTGTTGACATTGTTTTGATTTTTTATTTTATAGCCCATAGAATTTTCCCATAGATCTGTTGTATGATAATGGACTCCTCAGAACATGCATGTGTCTAACACAGCAGAGGAAACTATTGCTCATTTCAGCCTTATGAACACCAGTGGTGGAAGATGAAATCTCTGTGTCCTGCTGCTTGCTTAGAAAGCTGAATATGGGTCATCAGAAATTGTGAAGAGAATGCCTGTGTGCAAGTAGTTGCTGAAGGAAGGTTAAATGGTTTGCACATGTGAGGTGCAGTGTTTCAGGTGGATTGGTTTTGATAAGCTAGAATTGGTTGGAAATATTAAAGTAGTACACCTGTAGTTCCCTTCATTTCTAGTTATGAGACTGCTGCATACTGTATGTTTGGCTGTGGACCGAATGGCTCAGTACTCAAAAACCTCAAGGTGTAGAAATATTCATACCATTTCTTTACCTCTGAGAATCTCAATAGAGCTGTCGCCTAAATTACTTTCTTTGGTACCCTGACAGATCATGTGAGTTATTCTGGGAAAGTGAGCTAGTTTAAACTTTCCTGGGAAATACTTTAACCATATTATTTCCTGCTCTTTGAAATAATCTTGAAGAACTTCCACTGCATGTTAAGAACTTTGCTTGTACTTGTGTCTGGATGGAGTAAAGCCAGGCGCAAGTATATACTGGGAGAGAAGTGACCAGAGAGCAGCCCTGCAGAAAGGGATCTGGGGCTGCTGGTAGACAGCAGTGTATCCTCAGCAGTGTGTGCCCTGGCAGCCAAGATGGCAAACCTCATCCTGGAGTGCATCAAACACAGCAGAATCAGCTGGTCAAAAGAGATGATTGTCCCGCTGTATTCAGTGTTGGTACAGCATCACCCCGAGTGCTGTATGCAGTTCTGGACCCCACAGCTTAAGAAGTATGTGAAGGTTCTTGAGTGTGTCCAGCGGAGAGCAGCAAAGCTGATGACAGGGCTGGAAGGAATGCCCTTTGAGGAGCAGCTAAGGATTTTGGGTTTGTCTATTTTGGAGAAAAGGAGGCTGAGGGGCGACCTCACTGCTCTCTACAGCTTCCTGAGGAGGGGCGCTGGAGAGGGAAGTACTAATCTCTTCTCCCTAATATCTAGTGATAGGATGCGTGGCAATGATTCAAATCTGCACCAGGAGAGGTTTAGACTGGCCATTAGGAAGCATTTCTTTACAGGGAGGATGGTCAAACACTGGAATAGGCTCCCTAGAGAGGTGGTTGATGCCCTGAGTCTGTCAGTATTTAAGCGGCATTTGGGCAATGCCCTTAACAACATGCTGTAACTTTTGGTAAGCCCTGAATTGGTCAGGCAGTTGGACTAGTTGATCATTGCAGGTCCCTTCCAACTGAAATACTCTGTTCAATTCTATTTTATTCTATCCTGTTCTTATTTTTCTCACCCTGCCTTGGCTGAGGTGCAGGTAACTACTTGTGAACAATTTTCTTCTCCATTCCAGTGTAAGATACAGATAGAGCAGAGCAGGAGAATTCACGGAACCAGATGCTGGTCCCCATTATTGCAGATAACACCAAATGCTGCTTTTTAGCATAGTCAAACACATCTGAGGCAGACGCCTGATACCGCGGTGCTACTCTGTTGTCTTGGAATGGATTGGGTGAGAAGCTTCCTTACGACTAGCTGTCTGTGGAAAATGACAGTTATCATCTGAGAGAAAGAGAACAGCATTGGTTTATGATAGCCTGTTTGTCTCTGTTACTGGTTAAAACAAAAAATAAACAAATGGATGGTTGTCTTACCAAAACTTGACAAGATAGGTAAAGAGGGTTCATACATTAAAGTACAGCTGAAAGGCCACCTAAGACAATCAGTCTTACTACCTTTTTGCTATTAGTATTAATGGTTTCTCCCTCAGTTTTGACACTCAGGTGTGAGGTTTGGCAAAGTGTAGTGATGTATCAAATGTGAAAACTCATTTGATGGGTTAAAAGATAGGTCATCATTGATCTCAAATTTAAAACTCATTTTTATAACTTCACAGAGATAAGCTATGTTAAGTTGGAGCTGGTTGTTTTTTTGTTTAAACTATCTTCCATGCATGTACAGTAAATGAGGGAAGGAGAATTCTAACCCCATTTTAGTTGTCTGTTAGGTAACATTCTTGCATAGTGGTAAAACAATTTTTCTTGTAATTGTCTGTTGTACTTGAAATTTCTGTCTTGAGCCTCATATGAAGAAATACATATTTGTGCTTTATGTGCATAATATCTCTTGAAGGATTTGGCAGGGAAACTTAATGCCCTTCTGTCATTATTTCATACCAACTATCTCTCACTGTAGAATTATGCATCCATTAGTAATTAAAAAGAGATTTTGGATGGAAAGAGTCATTTGGATGACAAGCTTTGCATTGATAGAAATTTTTTTCTCAGTTTGCAGATTATTTCCAAAGTAACAAATAACCCCTTCACAACGCAATTAAAAGAATAATTTCTCAGTGAAAACAACCCAGTACAAAATAACAAAAATGTCATGAAACATTAGGGGGAAGAGAAGCTTTGAAACTTTCTTACAATTTTTTTTTCCAATTCTCAATGAGTTATTGCAAAGCAGCCCCTCAGAAAAAAAAAAAGCACCTTAAAGAATTACTTGCTGTCATTGCCATTTCATTTTCCACATATTATTCAAAGAAATTGCATTGTTTACATGAAAAGGAAAGATGTGAGTGTAATGCAATGATATAATTTTATGCCGAAGTTCCATTAAGAAACAATTCTTTCTCCCCCATCCTCTTTACTTGTCAGAGCACTTCTATCGAAATCAGTCTTACAGTCTCTAGTATGTACTGTTCAGTGTATTCAGTGTATTTTGCTGTATATTGTGTATTTCTACTGTTCTGTATTTATTACTTCACCAAAAATAACCCAAACCTGCATGTTGTCTTGCTTCCGTTCAGCGTGGCTGGCCATGTAAATACTCATAGTATGCAGGGGTCTTTAAGTAGTGCAGGTAACATAACTGATTGAACTTGATCCTAAAGGCAGCAAAGTTCATCTGCTCATCACAGTGTGGTTTCCTTTTTTTCTTTTTTTCCTCCCCCCCCCCATATCAGTACAAAGTTACCGTAAACTAGCAGAACACCCAGCTTGACAGGATTATTTGAGATAGCGCTGTGGTATTTGTTCTCAGCCTGTCAGCAGCCAGTGTCAGAGTCCTGACTGAAAGGAGATGGAAATCAAGAAAAGAGAGCAAGGAATGAACTGTCTTGTACCAAGATGACAGTCAGCTTCTGTAATTCTCCCCTGAGGTGTTCAACACCTGGCACAGCTGGAAGTATCCTCAGTCTATTGTAAATTACACCAGGTGGCTAAACCAGCATGTGTCCCATCTATGATTGTCTGGGGGACGGGGGTTAAATCTCTCTGTTTTACAGTCTGTTTTACTGATTTAGCTTGGAGCTGAGGCAAAAAATTCTGCCCTTTTAAGTTTGTGTTATTGCTGTTGGAATAAATAGGCATATACACACCTGAAAATAGCAATCCTTTAGAAGAAAATAATTTGTACATTTTAATTTGACATAGGAAAATATGTATTTTAAAAAACAGTGAAGCAAAAAGTACAGCAAAAAAATTCAAAACACAAAAATTTGTGTGTTGATTCAGTTCGGGACCAAACTGCACCTGTGTTGCAGTAGTATATTTGAAATAACGCCGTGCCAAATTTCTTTTCCAGAATTAAGCTGAAGGATTTTAATATAGACACAGTATACAAAAATGCCAGCCATTCAGTTCTATCAAGGCAGCAATCAAACTGACTGCCATTGCAGTGCAGCACCAATCACGCAGTAACACAGTAACACTGGACACGAGAAGATGATTGAGAGCTGGTGATATATGTGAACCCCTGGAATACCTGTTGGCAAAAGCAGGCTATAGCACATTTCAGGGAAAGAAACAGTGAGCAAGTTAAAGTTACACTATTGAGCGAGCAGCCTGTGAAATAACTTAATCACAGGAGGTTTCTCAGTGTTTCTATCGGGCAAAGTAAAAATATTAAAGCATTTAAATATCAACTTTATAGTATGTATTAAGTTATTGAAGGGCATGAAGACTGTAGTCAATACATGTATTATTTAGAAGGAAAAATAAAAACTAAAATAAAAGGAAATAAATGTAGGAATATGCTGCAGAACCTCCTCTCCTCTATTTGGGCTGACTGATAACAAGCTAATGCTAAACAGAGCTAAGATTTTCTATAGCAGATCTCTGTTATCCTTTGTTGGGACCATGAAAACATGAGTGCCCTTAAGAAAACTATTAAGCTAAACACTTGAGGGGAGTTAAAGCTGTTTTATATGGCTGGTCAATTATCCTTTCACAGCCATCATTTTCTGGCCATGTATTGGAACTTTATGAACTCCTGAAAATAGATCATGCGTTATGTTGTAGCAGGAACCTGTCTTCCATCCAAAAATACTTATTTGACAGAAAAAGACTCAAAAGCCAGATATGAGTCCTTCAGTGGTGCAGCACTGGGAAGCAGCCACAGGTACATATTATTAAGCAGCTGAGGAAGACTGTGAGCTGATTCTGGGGTAGATTAGGGAGACCATAGCTTTCCCTAGCAGATTCTGAATGGTCAGAGAGGGGACGAACACTGATCCTAGCTGAGAGGGTCAGTGCAAAATATGTATTTATATCCCATGGGATTGTTGCTGTTATCTCGCAGACCACTAGCCCTAGAAAGAGCTCAGAACAGACCTTGTTCACCCTTCATTATAGAAACTGTAGAGAACTAATGTACCCATCAAGAGGAAAAATACCAGCAGACCTCATGAAACCGAGAAGGTCCCCTGGCAGAACTGCAGAGGGAAAGCCTCAAAACAGGCATGGGGAAAGAAAAGGCAGGTAGAGGATTCCAGATATCTTTGCAGTGAAGAAACTCCCAACCTTCTGAGGACATTTGAGCCAGGCATTAATCTTTCCTCCTAATGCAGAGTAGTTTTTGAAGAGAAGCATGTTCTGCTGATAAACAAACTTCCAGTTTTTAACACAATACCTTGTAAAGAAAAAAATATTTTATAGCAAGTACTTGGAGGGTTTTCATTATCTTGCATATCTGGAGGACCTATAAAATCCAGACCTCAGCTTAGTTCTTGCAAATAGGTTGGTCTTTCACAAATCAAAGAAAAGATGTTGATCCAAACTCCAGTGGTGGCCCTCTGGGGTCTCTCCCCGGGCACCTCTGCCGGGTGTCCCCAGCCCCTCCTCCCCTCCTGCCACTCTCCCCTCGGGGCTCGCAGGGCTCTTTCTCACAGGGGTTCCTCAGCCCTGGCTGCCGGGCAGCGTTGGGCCCTTTCTCCTCCAGGCTTTCCCCGAGGCTTTCGCCCGCCCGTGGCTGAGGGGCTCAGCTGTGCCCTGCGTTAGGGCCACTTGTCTTCTTCGGTGTAATTTTTGGTTTTTTCCCCATAAGATACTGTACTTTGACATCTCTGAAATAATGTTACGAGAAGCAGAAATTTTATGATGAAGTCTGAGTATTTAACTGCTATTGAAGAGGAATTCTGTCTTGAAACTAACAGTTTGCAAAGACATAGAACTTCCTGCTACTCATACTTCTGTGCACCTGTTATATGGAAAAGGTGCTGGTTTTTAGTGAAAAGGTGAAGGAAATAATGCCTGTAACGTTCTTCAGTAGGAATACTGTCATGTGTCACCTCTGTAAAGTTGTTGCAAACAAATGTTTTGGATGGTTAATGATTGGACACATCTCAATAACAAAACAGATTGATGCAGCTCCCTTGCAAATGACTCAGAGTTGAAGATGGTGATGTTTGCTGTCTGAACACTAATTGGTCATTGATTGTTTTCTCATAATAAACTTGGATGTAATCTGTGACTTTGATACCATGACAATATAAGCATTCTCAGTATACCCATTCCTCTTACAAGTGTTTGTGTTAATAACTTGGGACCTAAGACTGCATCACCTTTTCACTCAGATAATCTGTATTCTCTTGAGCAGCTCCATTGCAATAAATTGTTACTGACCTTTTTCTGCCACCATCTGGCTTACGTGACAGCAGTTCAATTTTTTGGGCTACAATTCTCTAATCTAATTTCCATTTTGGACCGTGCAACTGAGTAGAGTTTTCATGGCTTGATGTGTTTCATGTGGAAGTACTTCACAGGATTAGTAGTCAGGTCTTCTAGAGCTCACTGGAATTATGTTGGGTTTTGGTGAAGAAACTGTTATTTTTGTCTTTCTAAGTAACAGCCTTTGAAACAAAAATGAGTCAGGAGGCTTAATAAAGGGAAAAGAAACTTTGATTATATTTTTGTGGCAAAGATGATAATACATTTTGATGATCACTATATTACTAATGGTGAGGGAGAATGTTGATGCCGTGTTTTCTTAACATAATTACGCTTAACAAAACCAGGATAATGCAGAATGTGTTACTGCAAACTAATTAGGGAGAAAATGCATAATCTGGGAATTCAGGAGACATAACAATTAGCACAAGAAACACAGAAATCACCGTGTTGGAAAACAGCACTGTGACCCCTCTGACATCTTTGTTGTCTTCCCACAATCCATCTCTGTTTTATGAAGACAATACAATGGAAAAGTTATTTCCGGGGGCTTGGTTCTTTGCAACAACATTAACTGACCAAACTTTACTGATTAGACCACAAATCAGCCTTCATCATCACCCTGGATCTTCTTAGAAAAGATCAATTCATGGGGAGGCATTGAGCTCCTGATTTCTTGGGAACCTCTCAGATTCCAACATTCATTGTTTACATTATGTAAACAACATTATGTGTTGCCTCAGAACCAAAGATCCTATCCTTGAAAAATCCTTTGATACCCTTTTTAACACATCTCTGTTATCTGGTCCCATCCCATCCTTTGGCAATTAGTGCCACAAATCCTGTGCATGTGAAAAGAAAAGAAAAGAAGAAAAACAAAATCCAAAGTTTAGCTTTTTTGAGGTTTTTTAACTTTTTACTTCTATTGGTGGTGTTTTTTTTTTTTAACAGTGCAAATTTTGAGTGTTTTTTTTCCTATTTCTCTTCTCCATACCATCGCTGATTTCATGGACATTTATAAAATCTTTAGTATTCTCTACTTCTATCCTTACCAATCTCAATCTCTTTTTCACCAAGGCTAAATAAGGCAGGACTCTTAAGCTATTCCCAGATATAGAAGATACTCATTATATACAATGACATATGTTCTTTTTTCTTCTATGTTATTTTTTTCCCATGCTTTTCTTTCCCCCCCTAGTTTCTAACACAAATAACTATTGGATAAACTGCCATTAAGTCATACAATGGTTATGGTGCTAATGCAGGATATTTACAAACTAAAATAATTTCCTTGCTCCTCCAAATGCTTCTTTATTGTGACATGTTCAAAAATGTTTTCTCCATGGTAGATCCACTGTTGATGGAACTTCAATTTACTGCATTAAACAGCCAAATGTCACATCTGCTTATAGCTAGTGTATTTCCTTTGTATCAACAAACATTAAGGGATCAGTTGCTGTTCCTGCTATTCCTAAGCCTGAGTTGCATCCAGCTATTTCTTTAGAATGTCTCTGCAGCTAAAAGAGAAAAGAGGAACTGTAGATCCTCTATAGTTCCAAACTATAGCTCAGAAAAGCAATATTGGTGGGTATTTGGTTGCTAACAAATGTGGGAACTATGCAGTGCCCATGGGGTGGAGACATCGATGGAGTACCAGACTTGAATGCTTAAGCAGAAAAAACTCTTTATCAGCACAATCCTCTGACTGTTTTGAATGACAGACTATTGGGAGGTAACATGTTCCTGGAAGGAAGCAGATGGCTCTCGGGGAATGAGGTCTCGCTGGAAAGGCAGACCTGACAGGTATAAGTAAAAAAGCCTTGGTTTTATGCATGTTGCTTTCTTAAAACTGTAATTCCTGAGTAGCATGAAGTTAGAATTGATTGGGTTAACAACATGAAGTTACTGAATAGGACCTGGATTAAAAGCCATTAACTGTGCCTTTTTGTGAAAAAAGACAAGACTAGATGAGAAGCTTTGGATCTGTTTTTAGTTTTGCAGTCACACCTGTGTTCCTTTGTTCTTTTGTTTTCTCTTTTTTTCTTTGGTTGCCTTTTAACACTTGGTAGTCATACAGGAGAGAAGAGCAAACATTCAGAATGTTGTTTTTTCCATAGAGTTTTCATAGCCTAACTTGCCAGGAGAGTCATTATGGTATACAACAAACTTGTCCCAATGTCTGTCTGTTTATGAAACATTCTGTTTCTTACTGTAGCAAGGCAAAAAGAAAAAAATAAAGAAGAGAAACAAGGCATGGCTTGGCTAGCTCCATCCTTCCTTGCTTTTGGTGCAATTGAAAGAGAATTCACTGGAATATTTCAGCATTTGTTTAAATTGCTCAGGACTTACCTGAATCCAGAAGCCAGTGTGATTTTAACTCCCTGTTCCAATCTAGACACTGTGTCTTTCAGGGTATTTTCTCATAGAAGTAAGGGGTAGGGTAGTACAAGGACAGATAATGGCAGCCCCTACCGGAAAACATGCTCCTTCCAGTCCTTCAGTACTTGTGTTCTAATGTCTCAGAAGTCCAGCATGCACATGAGAAAGCATCAGTAAGGAAGTGTAGAGACAGAGTTTGGTAAAACTGAGCCCTAAAGAACCACTAGGTAACAGCAGTCAACACACTAGTCCCTTAAGTCCTGTTATTTCTGATCTATGAGTATTTACAAAAAATGAAACCCTATAAAGTTATTAATACTCAAATAAGTAAAATTAATCTTAAATAAATCTATTAGGTTTTCCTAAGTGCTATATACTAATAGTTGTCTACAGATGTATAGTAGTTACCTAACTGATCTTGTTGGAAGTAAGAATCCTTAATCCAGAACTCTTTTATTTGAGACACTGCTTGTTATCCTATTAAAGTTTAAAATAACAGTCAGCCTTATTTATCTTTGCAGATACTGTGGAACTAACAGAATCTGACAAAGGTTCATGGTCAAACTATATAGGTGAAAGTTTGGTGGTTCCCCCGCTGTATACTGCCCTTTAGCACTTTGGCAGTTCTGTTGTTTGTATAATAACAACAAAAAAACCACAAAAAACCCCCACCAAAACAAAACATGTAAGTGATCAGTATTTACCCTTCATTAAAATCTTAAAAATCTTTATTTCTTTCAGTTGAAACTTAGGCAGCTGAAAGTTAGATGCTAGGTTTTTCTAGTACCTGAAAAAGCTCAGCCATAGGCACAGACAATGTTCTTCTGACTAAAACTACTACTGGCTGATTCTTCGTAGTGAAGCTTAAGAAAGACTGTAAGACACAATTAAGACATAATACTTCCAAACAAAATTTCCTCCCAACCTGACAGCTAGAGGTCAGTCAGGCCTGAAATATGGTGATTTATATCTTTCCCATGGGTGCATTACTTTGTATGTGGTTGGAGAGATGAAAATGCGAGTTAAAATTCATTTGCATTTCTGTGTGGGATCTATTAGAATTCTTAATTATATTGGCCTGGATCCACAAAACGATTCATAGAATGTAGGTGCTCAAGGGTAAGTCTCATCTTCTCTTCAATATTTAGGTGCCTTCAGTTCACAGTTGCTGCAATTCAAGCTAGTTAAGTTCCTTCCAGAATGTTTCTTCCACCCTGATCGTTGGAGGTTTTCGCTGTTGGGTTGAGTCTCTTGTCATATCTCAGGCAGAGCTCACAGATCTTGTTTCTAAAAACCCAGATAGAATTTTATGTGGCTCAAGCTACCTGTGAAATCAGGTTCTCCACTGGCTTGAATGGGCAGCGTTGCATCTCACTTCAGGAGGGGACGCAGTTTTGGCAAAATCCAGGGTTTCACTAATATTTAAAAGTGCATTTCTTACAAAAGTAATTTTTCCTCTCATGGTGCCCTTCAGTAATTCAGTTAATAAGAAATTGGATATATTTTAGAGGAAGAGATTGTAACAGTTTGAAATGGTGCTGCACTTCTAGATATTAAAATGATTGAACATTGCAAACTTACAGTAATAAAATAATCATAGAACAAGAAATTTTGTTCTGTTTTTATTAGAGGAAAAGTTCCATGAAAGTCCAGTAGGTCTTTGACCTGTGGCAGAATGGGGGAGAGTGGGTGCTGCTGAAGAGATTAATTGTGCCTTGTAGAATAGTCTTATCTGAAGAGGTTCCTTTTCTTCAGTAATATATTACTTGCAGATCTAGACATAAGCACAACATTTATCTCCTGCTCCATGGGCAAGCAGGATGGATTACTTCTGCATTACTTTTGTCATGATCCCGTAGCAGGTACACCTTTACTAAGTTAGTTTCGTGGAGTAGTGGACTGTGGGCTGGGGGAAGTACTACAACATGTAGGAAAAGTCATGTGGGGTACTGATAAACTAGTCAAGGGAGAGGAGTGTGCAGAAGGTTTTGCAAGTGGCAGAATTTTGGACATCTCTGTGGATATGTGTTGTCTAATGCCTAGTAAGAAAATTAAAGTTGTACTCTGCTCTTGACCAGAGTTCTTTCTCTACTGTCCAGCTGCCTGTTTTAACAGACCTCATAGAAAACACGTATCTTTGAGATCATTTCTCCCTTGCAAAATTTCATTGAATTCACCAGACAATCTCAAAGTTGGTGTTACGGGTTGAGGGTCCGAGGTATCC